>NW_024756270.1:0-7688 GCF_018991925.1 Homarus americanus
GTATCTGGCAGGTTGGGTGGTGTACCTGGGAGTGTCTGGTGCCTTGGAGTGTCAGAGGTGTACCTTGGAGTGTCAGGGGTGTGCCTGGGAGTGTCAGAGGCACTTGGAGTGTCACAGGTGCACCTGGGAGTGTCTGAGGTAACTGGGAGTGCCTGAGCTACCTGGGAGTGTTGGAGGGTACCTGGCAGTGTCTGAGGTGTACATGGCAGTGTCAGCGTGTACCTGGGAGGTCAGGGTGCCTGGGAGTGTCAGGGGTACCTGGGAGTGTCAGAGGTGTACCTGGGAGTCAGAGGTGTACCTGGGAGTGTCAGTGGTGTACCTGGTGTCGGAGGTGTACCTGGAAGCTCAGAGGTGTACTGGCAGCATCAGGAGGCCTGGAGCCAGAGGTGTACCTGGTAGTGTCAGTGGTGTACCGGAGTGTCAGAGTTGTACCTGGGAGTGTGATTGGTGTACCTGGGAGTGTCATGAGGTGTATCTGGGAGGTCAGAGGTGTAACTGGGAGTAGCAGAGGTGTACCTGGAGTGTCAGGGGTGTACCTGGGAGTGTCAGGGGTGTAAGGGAGTGTCGGAGGTGTACCTTGGGAGTGTCTGGGGGTGTGTACCTGGGAGTGACAGAGGTACTCTGGGAGTGTCAGAGCAGCACCTGGGAGTTATAGAGGTGTACCTGGGAGTGTTCACCGTGTACTGGGAGGTTAGAGAACTAGAGTGTAAGAGGTGTACCTGGGAAGTGCAGGGGAGGTGTACCTGGAGTGTCAGAGGTGTACCTGGGAGTGTCAGAGGTGTACCGTGGGAGGTCTGAGGTGTACCTGGGAGTGTCGGAGGTGTGCCTGAGCAGTGCAGAAGTGTACCTGGGTGGAGTGTCAGAGGTACCTGGTAGCATGATTGGTGTACCTGGGAGTATCGGAGGTGTACCTGGGAGTGTCGGAGGTGTACCTGGGAGTGCTGGGGAGGTGTACCTGGTAGTACTGGGCTGGTAACTGGGAGTGCCTGAGGTGTACCTGGAAGTGCCAGAGGTGTACCTGGGAGTGTCGGAGGTGTACCTGGGAGTGTCAGAGGTGTGCCTGGGAGTGTCAGAGGTGCACTTGGGAGTGTCACAGGTGCACCTGGGAGTATCTGAGGTGTTACTGGGAGTGTCTGAGCTTTACCAGGGAGTGTCTGAGGTGTACCTGGCAGTGTCTGAGGTGTTCCTGGCATTGTCAGCGGTGTACCTGGGAGTGTCAGCGGTGTACCTGGGAGTATCATTGGTGTACCTGGAAGTGTCAGGGGTTTACCTGGGATTGTCAGAGGTGTATCTGGAAGTGTCATAGGTGTATCTGGAAGTGTCAGAGTTGTACATGAGTGTGTCATTGGTGTATTTGGGAGTGTCAGAGGTGTACCAGGGAGTGTCAGAGGTGTACCTGGGAGTGTCATTGGTGTACCTGGGAGTGTCAGGGGTGTACCTGGAAGTGTCAGGGGTGTACCTGGAAGTGTCAGAGGTGTACATGGGAGTGTCAGACGTGTACCTGGGAGTGTCAGAGGTGTACCTGGGAGTGTCAGAGGTGTACCTGGTAGTATCATTGGTGTACCTGGGAGTGTCAGAGGTGTATCTGGAAGTATCAGAGGTGAACCAGGGGGTGTCTAAGGTGTACCTGGGAGTATCGGAGGTGTACCTGGGAGTATCGGAGGTGTACCTGGGAGTGTCAGAGGTGTACCTGGTAGTATCATTGGTGTACCTGGGAGTGTCAGAGGTGTATCTGGAAGTGTCAGAGGTGTACCTGGGAGCATGAAAGGTGTACCTAGGAGGGTCAAAGGTGTACCTGGGTGTGTGAGAAGTGTACCTCGGAGTGTCAGAGGTGTACCTGGGATTGTCGGAGGTGTACCTAGGAGTGTAAGAGGTGCACTTGGGAGTGTCACAGGTGCACCTGGGAGTGTCTGAGGTGTTACTGGGAGTGTCTGAGCTTTACCTGGGAGTGTCTGAGGTGTACCTGGCAGTGTCTGAGGTGTACCTGGCAGTGTCAGCGGTGTACCTGGGAGTGTCAGCGGTGTACCTGGGAGTGTCAGAGGTGTACCAGGGAGTGTCAGAGGTGTACCTGGGAGTGTCATTGGTGTACCTGGGAGTGTCAGAGGTGTACCAGGGAGTGTCAGTGGTGTACCTGAGAGTGTCAGAGGTGTACCTGGGAGTGTCGGAGGTGTACCTGGGAGTGTCAGAGGTGTGCCTGGGAGTGTCAGAGGTGCACTTGGGAGTGTCACAGGTGCACCTGAGAGTGTCTGGGGTGTTACTGGGAGTGTCTGAGCTTTACCTGGGAGTGTCTGATGTGTACCTGGCAGTGTCTGAGGTGTACCAGGCAGTGTCAGCGGTGTACCTGGGAGTGTCAGCGGTGGACCTGGGAGTATCATTGGTGTACCTGGAAGTGTCAGGGGTGTAACTGGAAGTGTCAGAGGTGTACCTGAGTGTGTCATTGGTGTACCTGGGAGTGTCAGAGGTGTACCAGGGAATGTCAGAGGTGTACCTGGGAGTGTCATTGGTGTGCCAGGAGTGTCAGGGGTGTGCCTGGAATTTCAGGGGTGTACCTGAGTGTGTCATTGGTGTACCTGGGAGGTCAGAGGTACCAGAGTGTCTGAGGTGTACCTGGGAGGTCATTGGTGTGGCCCAGAGTGTCAGGGGTGCCCTGAAGTCAGGTGTGCCTGGAAGGTCAGAGGTGTACCTGGGAGTGTCTGGGGGCACCTGGGAGTGTCAGAGGTGTTCCTGGAGAGTGTCAGGAGGTGTCCTGGGAGGTGAGGTACCTGGAGCCGGGAGGTGTACCTGATAGGACTATTGGTGTAGCTCTGGGAGCACAGAGGTGTATCTGGAAGTATCAGAGGTGAACCAGGAGTGTCTGAGTGTACCTGGAAGTATCGGAGGTGTACCTGGGAGCATTGGAGTGTACCTGGGAGGTCAGAGGTACCTGGTAGTATCTTGGTGTACCAAGTACAGAGGTGTATCTGAATTGCTGTGGGCGCATGTACCTGGGAGCATATGTGAGGTACTGGGAGTGTCAAGGTGTAACTGGGTGTGTGGAGAAGGTACTGGGAGGTCAGAGGTACCTGAGTGTCAGAGGCACCTGGGAGGTCTGAGGTTTTATTGGGGAGGCCTGAGCTTTACCCGGAGTGTCTGAGGAGCACCTGGCAGTGTCTGAGGTGTACCTGGCAGTGTCATGGTGTACCTGGGAGGCTGAAGGTGTGTCTGGGAGCATCATTGGTGTACCTGGAAGTGTCAGGGGGTGTACCTGGAAGTGTTGTGGGCACCTGAGTGGTCATTGGTGTAACTGGGAGTGCTGAGGTGTACCAGGATGTCCAGAGGTGTACCTGGGAGTGTTATTGGTGTACCAGGAGGTTAGGTGTGTTCTGAGAGTGTCAGAGGTGTACCTGGGAGTGTCAGAGGCACCTGGGAGTGTCAGGAGGTGTACCCTGTATTGGCTGGTGTACCTGGGAGGTCAGAGGTGTCCTGAAGTATCAGAGGTGACCAGGAGTGTCTGGAGGTGTACCTGGGAGCACGGGAGGTGTACCTGGGAGTCTCGGAGGTGTACCTGGGAGTGTCAGAGGTGTACTCCAGTAGTATCATTGGTGTACCTGGGAGTGTCAGAGGTGTATCTGGAAGTGTCAGGAGGTGCACCTGGGAGCATCAGGAGGTGTACCTGGGAGTGTCAGGATGTACCTGGGAGTGTCAGGGGTGTAACTGGGAGTGTCTGAGGTGTAACTGGGAGTGTCAGAGGTACCTGGGAGTGTCAGAGGTGTACCTGGGTGTGGACAGAGTAGTACCTGGGAGGTTGTGAGGTGTACTGGGAGTGCTGAGGTGTACCTGGGAGTGTCGGTGAAAGAACCAGGGAGTGTAAGAGAGGTGTACCTGGGAGGTCAGAGGTGTACCAGGGAGTGTCAGAGAACCAGGGAGGTTGTGAGAGGTGAACCAGGAGTAGGTCAGAGGTGACCAGGGAGGTCTGAATGAGGCCGGGAGGTGTGCTTGGAGTACGGGAGGTGTGGGCCTGGGAGTAGTCTGAGGTGTACCTAGTATCATTGGTGGCCACCTTGGGAGTGTCAGAGGTGTACCTGGGAGGTCAGAGGTACCTGGGAGTGTCTGGATGCAACTGGGAGGCTCAGGAAAGAACCAGGAGTGTAAGAGGTGTGCATGCAAGTGTCAGAGGTGCCTGGGAGCATCAGAGGTGTTCCTGGGAGTGTCAGGGATGTACCTGGGAGGTCAGGTGTAACTGGGAGTGTCGGAGTAACTGGGAGTGTCAGTGGTACCTGGGAGTGCTCAGCTGGTGTACCTGGGAGTGTCAGAGGTGTTCCCTAGAGTGTCAGAGGTGTACCTGGAGTGCAGAGGTGTACCTGGGAGGCCTGGGAGGTGTACCTGGAAGTGTCAGAGGTGTACCTGGGAGTGCTTCAGTGTACCTGGGAGGCCAGTGTACCAGGAGGTCAGTGTGGTGCACCTGGGAGTACACAGGTACCTGGGAGTGTCAGAGGTGTACTTGGAAGTGTCAGGTGTACCTGGGAGTGTCAGGGTGCATCTGGAAGTGTCAGAGGTGTACCTGGGAGTGCCTGAGGTGTACCTGGGAGTGTCTGAGGAGTACCTGGGACAAGGAGTACCTGGGAGGTCAGAGGTGTACTGGAGTGTCAGGAGGTGTACCTGGGAGTGTCTGAGGTGTACCTGGGAGTGTCTGAGGTCTACCCAAGTGTCTGAGGTGCACATGGAATGTCAGAGGTGATCTTGGAGTGTCAGCGGTGTACCTGGGAGCACAGCGTGTACCTGGGAGGCTGAGGTACCTGGGTGTCAGAGTAGTACCTGGGAGTGTCTGAGGTATATGGGAGCCAGGAAAGAACCAGGGAGTGTAAGAGGTATCTGAAGGCAGAGGTGTACTGGGAGCATCAGAGGTGTACCTGGGAGGTCAGAGGTGTTCCTTAGAGTGTCAGAGGTGTACCTGGGAGGTCGGAGGTGTACCTGGGAGTGTCAGAGGTGTACCTTGAAGTGCTGGAGGTGTACCTGGGAGTGTCATTGGTGTACCTGGGAGTGCCCAGAGTGTACTTGAAGTGTCAGGGGTGTACCTGGAAGGTCAGGGGTGCACCTGAAGTGTTGGGGAGGTACCTGGGAGTGCCTGAGGTGTACCTGGGAGTGTCTGAGGAGTACCTGGGAGCGTCAAGGGAGTACCTGGGAGCGTCAGAGGTGTACCTGGAGTGTCAGAGGTGACCTGGGAGTGTCTGAGGTACTAGGAGTGTCTGAGGTCTACCTGCAAGTGTTTGAGGTACATGGAATGTCAGAGGTGATCCCAGAGTGTCAGGGGTGTACCTGGGAGTGGGCGGTGTACCTGGGAGTCAGAGATACCTGGGCGTATCAGTGGTGACCTGGGAGCACAGAGTTGCACCTGGGAGTGTCAGAGGTGCCTGGAGTGTCAGAGGTGCATGGTAGTGTCAGTGGTGTACCTGGAATGTCAGAGTTGTACTTTGGAGGTGATTGGTGTACCTGGGAGTGTCAGAGGTGTATCTGAAGTGTCAGAGGTGCACGTGGAAGTGTCAGGGTGTACCTGGAAGTGTCAGGTGTTCCTGGAGGTGTCAGAGGTGTACCTGGGAGTGCCTGAGGTGTACCTGGATTGTCAGAGGTGTACCTGGCAGTGTCAGGGGTGTAATTGGGAGTGTCAGGTGTGCCTGGAGCGTCAGAGGTGTGTCTGCAGTGTCAGTGGTGTACCTGGGAGTGTCAGAGTTACAGGTTGGGAGCAGGATTGTGTACCTGGGAGTGTCAGAGGTGTATCTGTAAGTGTCAGGTGGTGTATCTAGAAGTATCAGAGGTGCACCTGGGAGTGCAGAGGTGTACCTGGTAGCATCAGTACCTGGGAGTGCCTGTGTCAGGCCATGGTGTACCTGGGAGTGTCAGGTACCTGGGAGTGTCAGCAGTGTACTTGGGAGTGTCAGAGGTGTACCTGGGAGCGTCAGAGGCGTTCCTGGGAGGCCGGAGGAGTACCTGGCAGCGTCAAAGGAGTACCTGGGAGTGTCAGAGGTGCACATGGTAGTGTCAGTGGTGTACCCAAGGTCAGAAGTTGTACTTGGGAGGTGATTGGTGTACATGGGAGGTCAGAGGTGTATCTGGAAGTGTTGAGGTACCTGGGAGCATCAGAGGTGGGAGTGTCAGGATGCACCTGGGAGGCTGTAACTGGGAGAGTCGGAGGTGTAACTGGGAGTGTCAGAGGTGCACCTGGGAGGCCAGAGGTACCTGGGAGGTGTCAGAGTGGTACCTGGGAGTGCTCAGAGGTTGTACCTGGGAGTGGTTGGAGGCACCTGGGAGTGTCAGAAAGAAACCAGGAGTGTAAGAGGTGTACTGGGAGCTGCAGGTGTACCAGGGAGTGTCAGGAGGTGAAACCAGGAGTGTCAGGAGGTGAACCAGGGAAGTGTCTGAAGTGTACCTGGGTGTATCAGAGGTACCTGGGAGACGGGAGGTGCCTGGGAGTGTCAGAGGTGTACCTGGTAGTATCATTGGTGTACCTGAGAGTCAGAGGTGTATCTGGAAGTGTCAGGAGGTGTACCTGGGAGTATCTGAGGTGTACCTGGGAATGCCAGAGGTGTACCAGGAGGCCTGGGAGCTAAATGGGAGTATCGGGAGGTGTTGGGAATGGTGGTGTAATGGGATTGGGGTGTACCTGGAGGCCAGAGGCCTGGAGTGTTGGAGGACAGCGTCAAAGGAGTTCCTGGGAGGTCAGAGGAGTAACTAAAGTGTTAAAGGAGCACCTTGGAGTGCCGAGAGAGGTGTACCTGGTGTCAGTGGTGTACCTGGGAGCGTCAGGAGTTGTACTTGGGAGTGTGATTGGTGTACCTGGGAGTGTCACAGGTGTATCTGGAAGTGTCACAGAGTGTGTACCTGGGAGCATTTCAGAGGTACTAGGGAGGTCAGAGGTGAACTAGGGAGTGTCAGGAGAAACCAGGTAAGAGGTGTACTTGGGAGTGCTGGGAGGTGTACTAGGGAGGCTGAGAAACCAGGGAGCAAGGAGGCCTTGTAGTATCATTGGTGTACCTGGGAGTGTTCTGAGGTACCTGGAGGTTGTGAAAGAAACCAGGGAGGCAGAGGTGTATTTGAAGTGTCAGAGGTGTACCTGGGAGTATCAGAGGTGTTCTTGGAGGTTAGGGATGTACCTGGGAGGCCAGGGGTGTAACTGGGAGTAAGCCGAGGTGTAACTGGGAGTGCTCGGTGGTGCACTGGAGTGTCATTGTGTACCTGGGAGTGTCAGAGGTGTTCCTTAGGAGTGTCGAGGTGCACCTGGGGAGGTCAGGAGGTGTACCTGGGAGGTCAGAGGTGCACCTGAAGTCAGGGAGGTGTACCCAAGCCAGATTGTCATTGGTGCAATACCTGGGAGCAAGCCAGAGGTGTACCAGGGAGTGTCAGGTGTGTACCTGGGGAGAGGTCATTGGTGTACCTGGGAGCAAGTCAGAGAGGTGCACTTGGAAGTGTCAGGGGTGTACCTGAAGTGCTGGGGGTGCACCTGGAAGCTGGGGAGGTGTACCTGGGAGTGCCTGAGGTACCCAGTGGGAGTTTGAGAGCACCTGGGAGCGTCAAGGAGTACCTGGAGGCCAGAGGTGTACCTGGGAGCAAGTCAGAGGTGTACCTGGGAGTGTTTGAGGTGTTCCTTTGGAGTAGCCTGAGTGTCTACCTGCAAGTGCTCAGGCAACACGTAATCGAAACCAGGCTAACAATGA
>NW_024756271.1:0-2823 GCF_018991925.1 Homarus americanus
GGTTGTGGGTGTAGTGGGCGGGGTTGTCGGTGTAGTGGATGGAGTCTATTGGCGTAAATGGGATAGTCTCTCAGCGTTCAGTCAGTCAGTCAGTCATTCAACCAGTCAGTCATTCAACCAGTCAGTCATTCAACCAGTCAGTCATTCAACCAGTCAGTCATTCAACCAGCCAGTCAGTCAGTCAGTCAGTCAGTTAAACAGTCAGTCAGGAGAGCTTATCCTTGTACTATAGACCAGCGAATATATAATGGGATGAAGAGGTGTAAAAGTCTACGGTCACAGGCTGCCACGTTTCACTTACTCTGCCTCGATGGATTGGTCTGGTGGTTATTATTATTATTATTATTATTATTATTATTATTATTATTATTATTATGGGGGCTGGTGAAGGGAGGGGGTTAGTGGGGGATGGGGTTGTTGTGGGGGCTGGTGGGGGGAGAGGGGGAAGGGGTTGGTATTTTCTCAATGGTGTTAATTATTTTGGTGAAAATCGTCATGAAATAGTAATGGTAAATGTTATGAAAATTTGTGATGACGGATATAACGGAGTCACGGCTTTCTTTCTTTCTTTCTTTCTTTCTTTCTTTCTTTCTTTCTTTCTCTCTCTCTCTTTCTCTCTCTCTTTCTTTTGCTTTGTTTTCTTTCTTTCTCTGCACGCTCTCTTATCTATCTACATCTATCTATCAATCTATCCACTAAAGAGTTATGGGTCGAGTTTGCAACGGAAGTAAACTCATCGCTGATTGGTGTGTGCTTTATAACGAGTGATTCATTCTGACCAATTACGTTCTTAGCAAGAGATTACGTCACAAGTGGGATATTTCTGCCACGCTGATTAGTGTCTTGTTAGGATAAAAAAGGAGATCAACCCAAATACGTTCTGAGCAATTGATTACGTCATGAGTGTGGTATTTCTGCCGAGTTGATTGGTACTTCTCCAGCGACATGAAAGATATCGACCAATTACGTTCTGAGTAGGAGATTACGTCACAGATATAGTGTTTCTGCCGCCCTGATTGGCAACTTTCCAGTATCAGAGAGAAAATCGACCAATTACGTTCTGAAGAAGAGATTACGTCACAAATACAATGTTTTCTGCCGCGTTGATTGGTTACTTCTCCACCGACTTGAAAGATATGAACCAATCACGCTCTAAGCAAGAGATTACGTCCCGGGAAAAGTGTGTTGTTTTTGGCGTCGCTAATTAGCTCACCCCCTACAACGTCATGAATAATAATAACCAATTACGTTCTAACTATATCGTTAGGTGAAAATATATATATATATATAAAAAGCGTCTTTAATGAAGGTTATAATTAGGTCTAGAATAGTTAATAATAAAATATTGAAGATTAACACACACACACACACACACACACGCACACAAACACACACACACACACACACACACACACACGCACACACACACACACCGGGCTATGTTGCCGTGATGAACATGACACCTGGCACACCTGTGGATATTAGTGTTAATTGCCTGGAAATATGACCTGTGGCTCATTGTGATATTTTGTTCAGTTAATCTGTCCAGTTTGATATTTTGTCCGATGGTTATATGTCCAATTAGATATTGTGTCCAATGTTAATATGTCCAGTTAGATATTTTGTCCAATGTTAATGTCTGGACAAAAACAAAAATCTGGTATAAATGATTCAGGTAGGTTAGGTTAGGTTAGGTTAGGTTAGGTTAGGTTATGTTATGTTAGGTTAGGTTAGGTTAGGTTAGGTTAGGTTAGGTTAGGTAAGGTTAGGTAAGGTTAGGTAAGGTTAGGTTAGGTTATGTTTTGTTATGTTGGGTTAGGTTAGGTTATGTTGGGTTATGTTGATATATTCCGAGGGTCTCAAATTATATCTGTCCGTGAGTATGACCTATGCTCTTGGGGGTGGGAGAGGGGTAGGTGGGAGGAGGGTAGGGGGAGTGGGAGGGAGGTGAGGGGAGTGGGAGAGGGAGTGAGGGTTTAGGAGGGGAGATATTATGAGGGGGTGGGGGTGTTATATCACCATCTGGGATATATTGGTGTATGATGTGGTCATATTGAGGGGATATAACCTGTGGTATATTGGGAAGGGGTGAAGGAGGGGGAGGAGGGGGAGAAGGAGGGGGAGGGAAAGGGGTTTATTATTGCTTGACATCCATCTCTCTCTCTCTCTCTCTCTCTCTCTCTCTCTCTCTCTCTCTCTCTCTCTCTCTCTCTCATCTCGTCTTGCGTCCCTATACCTAAGTTACCCAGAACACAATGCTTCACATCGTTACATTGCGTCAACCTGCGTCACACGGCTGAATTACACACACACACACACACACGAGTCGCGCCATAATGTGTGTCTTTGTTGATGGTGTGTGTGGGAGAGTGTGAGGGAAGATTATGTCTAAGGGGAGGTAGAGGGAAGGGGAGGAGGTAGAGGGAAGGGGAGGAGGTAGGGAAGGGGAGGAGGTAGGGAAGGGGAGGAGGTAGGGAAGGGGAGGAGGTAGAGAAGGGGAGGAGGGTAGGGAAGTAGGAGGAAAATCAGGGAGTATAAAAGATGGAAGAAGAGAGGAAGGAAGAGAGGAGGAGGAGGAAGAGGAAGAAGAGTCGTGTCATAAAGTACCAACAAACTGAAGTGGTTGTCATCGGGGAATTCTTACGGAGGACTCTCTCACTTCTCTCACCTCTCTCACTTCTCTCACCTCTCACTTCTCTCATCTCTCACTTCCCTCACTTCTCACCTCCCTCACTCCTCATCTCTCACCTTACATCCTTCACTTACGATCTGTATTTACGATAATTTTTTTTTAACTTACGATACATATTTACGATAATATTT
>NW_024756272.1:0-13060 GCF_018991925.1 Homarus americanus
CTGTATGATGATTTAACCCCTTGAGAAGCCTACCTGTATGATGATTTAACCCCTTGAGAAGCTTACCTGTATGATGATATAACCCCTTGAGAAGCCTACCTGTATGATGATTTAACCCCTTGAGAAGATTACCTGGATGATGATTTAACCCCTTGCGAAGCCTATCTGTATGATGATTTAACCCGTTGAGAAGCTTACCTGTATGATGATTTATCCCCTTGAGAAGCTTACCTGTATGATGATTTAACCCCTTGAGATGATTACCTGCATGGTGATTTAACCCCTTGAGAAGCTTACCTGCATGATGATTTAGCCCCTTGAGAAGCTTACCTGTATGATGATTTAACCCCTTGAGAAGATTACCTGCATGGTGATTTAACCCCTTGAGAAGCTTACCTACAAGATGATTTAACCCCTTGAGAAGCTTACCTGTATGATGATTTAAGCCCTTGAAAAACCTACCTGGATGATGATTTAACCCTTTGAGAAGCTTACCTGTATGATGATCCAACCCCTTGAGAAGCTTACGTGTATGATGATTTAACCCCTTGAGAACCCTTCCTGTATGATGAATTAACCTCTTGAGAAGCTTACCTGTATGATGATTTAAACCCTTGAGAAGCTTACGTGTATGATGATTTAACCCCTTGAGAAGCTTACCTGTATGATGATTTAACCCCTTGAGAAGCTTACCTGTATGATGATTTATCCCCGTGAGAAGCCTACCTGTATGATGATTTAACCCCTTGAGAAGCTTACCTGTATGATGATTTATCCCCTTGAAAAGCTTACCTGTATGATGATTTAATCCCTTGAGAAGCTTACCTGCATGATGATTTAACCCCTTGAGAAGCTTACCTTCTATGATGATTTAACCACTTGAGAAGCCTACCTGTATGATGATTTACCCCCTTGAGAAGCTTACCTGTATGATGATTTAACCCCTTGAGAAGCTTACCTGTATGATGATTTAACCCCTTGTGAAGCTTACCTGTATGATGATTTAACCCTTGAGAAGCCTACCTGTATGGTGATTTAACCCCTTGAGAAGCCTGCCTGTATTATGATTTAACCCCTTGAGAAGCTTACCTGTATGATGATTTAACCCCTTGAGAAGCTTACCTGTAAGATGATTTAACCCCTTGAGAAGCCTACCTGTATGATGATTTAACCACTTGAGAAGCCTACCTGTTTGATGAATTAACCCCTTCAGAAGCCTACCTGTATGATGATTTAATCCCTTCAGAAGCCTACCTGTATGATGATTTAACCCCTTCAGAAGCTTACCTGTATGATGATTTAACCCCTTGAGAAGCCTACTGTATGATGATTTAACCCCTTGAGAAGATTACCTGTATGATGATTTAACCCCTTGAGAAGCTTACCTGTATGATGATTTAACCCCTTGAGAAGCCTACCTGTATGATGATTAAACCCCATGAGAAGCTTACCTGTATGATGATTTAACCCCTTAAGAAGCTTACCTGTATGATGATTTAACCCCTTGAGAAGCTTACCTGTATGATGATTTAAGCCCTAGAAAAACCTACCTGTATGATGATTTAACCCCTTGAGATGCTTACCTGTATGATGATCTAGCCCCTTGAGAAGCTTACCTGTATGATGATTTAACCCCTTGACAATCCTACCTGTATGATGATTTAACCCCTTGAGAAGCTTACGTGTATGATGATTTAACCCCTTGAGAAGCCTACCTGTATGATGAATTAACCTCTTGAGAAGCTTACCTGTATGATGATTTAAACCCCTGAGAAGCTTACGTGTATGATGATTTAACCCCTTGAGAGGCTTACCTGTATGATGATTTAACCCCTTGAGAAGCTTACCTGTATGATTATTTATCCCCGTGAGAAGCCTACCTGTATGATGATTTAACCCCTTGAGAAGCTTACCTGTATGATGATTTATCCCCTTGAGAAGCTTACCTGTATGATGATTTAATCCCTTGAGAAGCTTACCTGCATGATGATTTAACCCCTTGAGAAGCTTACCTTCTATGATGATTTAACCACTTATGTAGCTTACCTGTATGATGATTTAACCCTTGAGAAGCCTACCTGTATGGTTATTTAACCCCCTGAGAAGCCTACCTGTATGATGATTTAACCCCTTGAGAAGCTTACCTGTATGATGATTTAACCCCTTGAGAAGCTTACCGATATGATGATTTAACCCCTTGAGAAGCCTACCTGTATGATGATTTAACCCCTTCAGAAGCCAACCTGTATGATGATTTAACCCCTTCAGAAGCCTACCTGTATGATGATTTAACCCCTTCAGAAGCTTACCTGTATGATGATTTAACCCCTTGAGAAGCCTACCTGTATGATGATTTAACCCCTTGAGAAGCCGACCTGGATGATGATTTAACCCCTTGAGAAGCCTACCTGTATGATGATTTAACCCCTTGAGAAGTTTACCTGTATGCTGATTTAACCCCTTGAGAAGCCTACCTCTATGATGATTTAACCCCTTGAGAAGCCTAAGTGTATGATGATTTAACCCCCTGAGAAGCTTACCTGTATGATGATTTATCCTCTTGAGAAGCTTACCTGTATGATGATTTAACCCCTTGAGAAGCTTACCTGTATGATGATTTAACCCCTTGAGAAGCTTACCTGTATGATGATTTATCCTCTTGAGAAGCTTACCTGTATGATGATTTAACCCCTTGAGAAGCTTACCTGTAAGATGATTTAACCCCTTGAGAAACTTACCTGTATGATGCTTTAACCTCTTCAGAAGCCTACCTGTATGAGGATTTGACCCCTTGAGAAGCTTACCTGTATGATGATTTAACCCCCTGACAAGCCTACATGTATGATGATTTAACCCCTTGAGAAGCCAGCCTGTATGATGATTTAACCCCTTGAGAAGCCTACCTGTATGATGATTAAACCCCTTGAGAAGCTTACCTGTATGATGATTTAACCCCTTGAGAAGCTTACCTGTATGATGATTTAAACCCTTGAGAAGCTTATGTGTATGATGATTTAACCCCTTGAGAAGCTTACCTGTATGATGATTTAACCCCTTGAGAAGCTTACCTGTATGATGATTTATCCCCTTGAGAAGCTTACCTGTATGATGATTTAACCCCTTGAGAAGCTTACCTGCATGATGATTTAACCCCTAGAGAAGTTTGCCTTCAATGATGATTTAACCACTTGAGAAGCCTACCTGTATGATGATTTAACCCCTTAAGAAGCTTACCTGTATGATTATTTAACCCCTTGAGAAGCTTACCTGTATGATGATTTAACCCCTTGAGAAGCTTACCTGTATGATGATTTAACCTCTTGAGAAGCCTACCTGTATGATGATTAAACCCCTTGAGAAGCTAATCTGTATGATGATTTAACCCCTTGAGAAGCTTACCTGTATGATGATTTAAACCCTTGAGAAGCTTATGTGTATGATGATTTAACCCCTTGAGAAGCCTACCTGTATGATGATTTAACCCATTGAGAAGCTTACCTTTATGATGATTTAACCCCAGGGGAAGCTTACCTGTATGATGATTTATCCCCTTGAGAAGCTTACCTGTATGATGATTTAACCCCTTGAGAAGCTTACCTGTATGATGATTTAACCCCTTGAGAAGCCTACCTGTATGATGATTTAACCCCTTGAGAAGCTAACCTGTATGATGATTTAACCCCTTGAGAAGCTTACCTCTATGATGATTTAAACCCTTGAGAAGCTTATGTGTATGATGATTTAAACCCTTGAGAAGCTTACCTGTATGATGATTTAACCCCTTGAGAAGCTTACCTGTATGATGATTTATCCCCTTGAGAAGCTTACCTGTATGATGATTTAGCGCGAAGCTTATAAGTGGTTTAACCCTAGAAAGCTTGCCTTCAATGATGAGTTAACCATGACTACCTGTATGATGATTTAACCCTTGAGAAGCTTACCTGTATGATTATTTAACCCCGCCAGCTTACCTGTATGATGATTTAACCCTTGAAAGCTTACCTGTATGATGGTTAACCCCTTAACAAACCTACCTGTATGATGATTTAACCATGAGAAGCTTACCTGTATGATGATTTAACCCTTAGAAAGCCTACCTGTATGGTGATTTAACCCCTTGAGAAGCCTACCTGTATAGTTTAACCCCGCGAGAAGCACCTGTATGATGATTTAACCGTTGACTTACCTTTATGATGATTTAACCCCATAGAAGCTACCTGTATGATGATCTATCGCCAAGAACCTTACCTGTATGATGATTTAACCCTTGAGAAGCTTACCTGTATGATGATTTAACCCCTTGAGAAGCCTACCTGTATGATGATTTAACCCCTTGAGAAGCTAACCTGTATGATGATTTACCCCTTGAGAAGCTTACCTGTATGATGATTTAACCCTTTGAGAAGCCTACCTGTATTATTATTTAACCCCTTGAGAAGCCTACCTGTATGATGATTTAACCCCTTGAGAAGCTTACCTGTATGTTGATTTAACCCCTTGAGAAGCCTACCTGTATGATGATTTAACCCCTTGAGAAGCTTACCTGTATAATGATTTAACCCCTTGAGATGCTTACCTATATGATGATTTAACCTCTTGAGAAGCTTGCCTGTATGATGATTTAACCCCTTGAGAAGCCTACCTGTATGATGATTTAACCTATTGAGAAGCCTACCTGTATGATGATTTAACCCCTTGAGAAGCTTACCTGTATGATGATTTAACCCCTTGAGAAGCCTACCTGTATGATGATTTAACCCCTTGAGAAGCTTACCTGTATAATGAATTTAAACCTTGAGAAGCTTACAGGTATGATGATTTAACCTTGAAGCTTACCTGTATGATGATTTATCCTCTTGAGAAGCTTGCCTGTATGATGATTTAACCTTGAGAAGCTTGCAAGTGAATTAACCCCTTGAGGAAGCTTACCTGTATGATTATCATGACCTACCTGTATGATGATTTAACCCCTTGAGAAGCCTACCTGTATGATGAGTTAACCCCTTGAGAAGCCTACCTGTATGATGATTTTACCCCTTGAGAAGCTTACCTGTATGTTGATTTAACCCCTTGAGAAGCCTACCTGCATGATGATTTGACCCCTTGAGAAGCTTACCTGTATGATGATTTAAACCCTTGAGAAGCTTACGTGTATGATGATTTAACCCCTTGAGAAGCTTACCTGTATGATGATTTAACCCCTTGAGAAGCTTACCTGTATGATGATTTATCCCCTTGAGAAGCCTACCTGTATGATGATTTAACCTCTTGAGAAGCTTACCTGTATGATGATTTAAACCCTTGAGAAGCTTACCTGTATGATGATTTAACCCCTTGAGAAGCTTACCTGTATGATGATTTAACCCCTTAGCTTACCTGTGTGATGATTTATCCTTGAGAAGCTTACCTGTATGATGATTTAACCCCTTGAGAAGCTTACCTGCATGATGATTTAACCCCTAGAGAAGTTTGCCTTCAATGATGATTTAACCACTTGAGAAGCCTACCTGTATGATGATTTAACCCCTTAAGAAGCTTACCTGTATGATTATTTAACCCCTTGAGAAGCTTACCTGTATGATGATTTAACCCCTTGAGAAGCTTACCTGTATGATGATTTAACCCCTTGACAAACCTACCTGTATGATGATTTAACCGCTTGAGAAACTTACCTGTATGATGATTTAACCCTTGAGAAGCCTACCTGTATGGTGATTTAACCCCTTGAGAAGCCTACCTGTATAATGATTTAACCCCTTGAGAAGCTTACCTGTATGATGATTTAACCCGTTGAGAAGCTTACCTTTATGATGATTTAACCCCATGAGAAGCTTACCTGTATGATGATTTATCCCCTTGAGAAGCTTAACTGTATGATGATTTAACCCCTTGAGAAGCTTACCTGTATGATGATTTAACCCCTTGAGAAGCCTACCTGTATGATGATTTAACCCCTTGAGAAGCTAACCTGTATGATGATTTACCCCTTGAGAAGCTTACCTGTATGATGATTTAACCCCTTGAGAAGCCTACCTGTATTATTATTTACCCCCTTGAGAAGCCTACCTGTATGATGATTTAACCCCTTGAGAAGCTTACCTGTATGTTGATTTAACCCCTTGAGAAGCCTACCTGTATGATGATTTAACCCCTTGAGAAGCTTACCTGTATAATGATTTAACCCCTTGAGAAGCTTACCTATATGATGATTTAACCTCTTGAGAAGCTTGCCTGTATGATGATTTAACCCCTTGAGAAGCCTACCTGTATGATGATTTAACCCCTTGAGAAGCCTACCTGTATGATGATTTAACCCCTTGAGAAGCCTACCTGTATGATGATTTAACCCCTTGAGAAGCTTACCTGTATGTTGATTTAACCCCTTGAGAAGCCTACCTGTATGATGATTTAACCCCTTGAGAAGTTTACCTGTATGATGATTTAACCCCTTGAGAAGCTTACCTATATGATGATTTATCCTCTTGAGAAGCTTGCCTGTATGATGATTTAACCCCTTGAGAAGCCTACCTGTATGATGAATTAACCCCTTGAGAAGCTTACCTGTATGATGATTTAACCCCTTGAGAAGCTTACCTGTATGATGATTTAACCCCTTGAGAAGCCTACCTGTATGATGATTTAACGCCTTGAGAAGCTAACCTGTATGATGATTTACCCCTTGAGAAGCTTACCTGTATGATGATTTTACCCCTTCAGAAGCCTACCTGTATGATGATTTGACCCCTTGAGAAGCTTACCTGTATGATGATTTAAACCCTTGAGAAGCTTACGTGTATGATGATTTAACCCCTTGAGAAGCTTACCTGTATGATGATTTAACCCCTTGACAAACTTACCTGTATGATGATTTATCCTCTTGCGAAGCTTACCTGTATGATGATTTAACCCCTTGAGAAGCTTACCTGTATGATGATTTAACCCCTTGAGAAGCTTACCTGTATGATGCTTTAACCCCTTCAGAAGCCCACCTGTATGATGATTTGACCCCTTGAGAAGCTTACCTGTATGATGATTTAACCCCTTGAGAAGCCTACCTGTATGATGATTTAACCCCTTGAGAATCTTACCTGTATGATGATTTAACCCCTTGAGAAGCTTACCTGTATGATGATTTATCCCCTTGAGAAGCTTACCTGTATGATGATTTAAGCCCTTGAGAAGCCTACCTGTAAGATGATTTAACCCCTTGAGACGCTTACCTGTATGATGATTTAACCTCTTGAGAAGTCTACCTGTATGATGATTTCAGCCCTTGAGAAGCTTACGTGTATGATGATTTATCCCCTTCAAAAGCCTTCGTGTATGATGATTTAACCACCTGAGAAGCTTACCTGTATGATGATTTAACCCCTTGAGAAGCCTACCTGTATGATGATTTAACCCCTTGAGAAGCTTACCTGTATGATGATATAACCCCTTGAGAAGCCTACCTGTATGATGATTTAACCCCTTGAGAAGATTACTTGGATGATGATTTAACCCCTTGCGAAGCCAATGTGTATGATGATTTAACCCGTTGAGAAGCTTACCTGTATGATGATTTATCCCCTTGAGAAGCTTACCTGTATGATGATTTAATTCCTTGAGATGATTACCTGCAAGGTGATTTAACCCCTTGAGAAGCTTACCTGCATGATGATTTAACCCCTTGAGAAGCTTACCTGTATGATGATTTAACCCCTTGAGAAGATGACCTGCATGGTGATTTAACCCCTTGAGAAGCTTACCTACATGATGATTTAACCCCTTGAGAAGCTTACCTGTATGATGATTTAAGCCCTTGAAAAACCTACCTGGATGATGATTTAACCCCTTGAGAAGCTTACCTGTATGATGATCCAACCCCTTGAGAAGCTTACGTGTATGATGATTTAACCCCTTGAGAAGCCTACCTGTATGATGAATTAACCTCTTGAGAAGCTTACCTGTATGATGATTTAAACCCTTGAGAAGCTTACGTGTATGATGATTTAACCCCTTGAGAAGCTTACCTGTATGATGATTTAATCCCTTGAGAAGCTTACCTGTATGATGATTTATCCCCGTGAGAAGCCTACCTGTATGATGATTTAACCCCTTGAGAAGCTTACCTGTATGATGATTTATCCCCTTGAGAAGCTTACCTGTATGATGATTTAATCCCTTGAGAAGCTTACCTGAATGATGATTTAACCCCTTGAGAAGCTTACCTTCTATGATGATTTAACCACTTGAGAAGCCTACCTGTATGATGATTTAACCCCTTGAGAAGCCTACCTGTATGATGATTTAACCACTTGAGAAGCCTACCTGTTTGATGAATTAACCCCTTCAGAAGCCTACCTGTATGATGATTTAACCCCTTCAGAAGCCTACCTGTATGATGATTTAACCCCTTCAGAAGCTTACCTGTATGATGATTTAACCCCTTGAGAAGCCTACTGTATGATGATTTAACCCCTTGAGAAGATTACCTGTATGATGATTTAACCCCTTGAGAAGCTTACCTGTATGATGATTTAACCCCTTGAGAAGCCTACCTGTATGATGATTTAACCCCATGAGAAGCTTACCTGTATGATGATTTAACCCCTTGAGAAGCCTACCTGTATGATGATTTAACCCCTTGAGAAGCTTACCTGTATGATGATTTAACCCCTTGAGAAGCTTACCTGTAAGATGATTTAACCCCTTGAGAAACTTACCTGTATGATGCTTTAACCTCTTCAGAAGCCTACCTGTATGATGATTTGACCCCTTGAGAAGCTTACCTGTATGATGATTTAACCCCTTGACAAGCCTACATGTATGATGATTTAACCCCTTGAGAAGCCAGCCTGTTTGATGATTTAACCCCTTGAGAAGCCTACCTGTATGATGATTAAACCCCTTGAGAAGTTTACCTGTATGCTAATTTAACCCCTTGAGAAGCCTACCTGTATGATGATTTAACCCCTTGAGAAGCTTACCTGTATGATGATTTAACCCCTTGAGAAGCTTACCTGTATGATGATTTAACCCCTTGACAAGCTTACCTGTATGATGATTTATCCTCTTGCGAAGCTTACCTGTATGATGATTTAACCCCTTGAGAAGTTTACCTGCATGATGATTTAACCCCTTGAGAAGCTTACCTGTATGATGATTTAACCACTTGAGAAGCCTACCTGTATGATGATTTATCCCCTTGAGAAGCTTACCTGTATGATGATTTAACCCCTTGAGAAGCTTACCTGTATGATGATTTAACCCCTTGAGAAGCTTACCTGTATGATGATTTATCCCCTTGAGAATCCTACCTGTATGATGATTTAACCTCTTGAGAAGCTTACCAGTATGATGATTTAAACCCTTGAGAAGCTTATGTGTATGATGAATTAACCCCTTGAGAAGCTTACCTGTATGATGATTTAACCCCTTGAGAAGCTTACCTGTATGATGATTTATCCCCTTGAGAAGCTTACCTGTATGATGATTTAACCCCTTGAGAAGCTTACCTGCATGATGATTTAACCCCTAGAGAAGTTTGCCTTCAATGATGATTTAACCACTTGAGAAGCCTACCTGTATGATGATTTAACCCCTTAAGAAGCTTACCTGTATGATTATTTAACCCCTTGAGAAGCTTACCTGTATGATGATTTAACCCCTTGAGAAGCTTACCTGTATGATGATTTAACCCCTTGAGAAGCTTATGTGTATGATGATTTAACCCCTTGAGAAGCTTACCTGCATGATGATTTAACCCCTTGAGAAGCTTACCTGTATGATGATTTAACCACTTGAGAAGCCTACCTGTATGATGATTTAACCCCTTGAGAAGTTTACCTGAATGATGATTTAACCACTTGAGAAGCCAACCTGTATGATGATTTACCCCCTTGAGAAATTTACCTGTATGATGATTTAACCCCTTGATAAGCTTACCTGTATGATGATTTACCCCCTTGAGAAGCCTACCTGTATGATGATTTAACCCCTTGAGAAGCTTACCTGTATGATGATATAACCCCTGAGAAGCCTACCTGTATGATGATTTAACCCTGAGAGAAGATTACCTGGATGATGATTTAACTCTTATGAAGCCTATCTGTATGATGATTTAACCCTGCTGGAGAAGCTACCTGTATGATGATTTATCCCTGAGAAGCCTACCTGTATGATGATTTAACCCCTTCAGAAGCCTACCTGTATGATGATTTATCCCCTTGAGAAGCTTACCTGTATGATGATTTAACCCCTTGAGAAGCTTACCTGTATGATGATTTAACCCCTTGAGAAGATTACCTGCATGGTGATTTAACCCCTTGAGAAGCTTACCTGCATGATGATTTAACCCCTTGAGAAGCTTACCTGTATGATGATTTAAGCCCTTGAAAAACCTACCTAGATGATGATTTAACCCCTTGAGAAGCTTACCTGTATGATGATCGAAACCTTGAGAAGCGACTTGTATATGATTTAACCCCTTGGAGAAGCCTACCTGCATGATGATTTAACCCATTGAGAAGCTTACCTTCTATGATGATTTAACCACATGAGAAGCCTACCTGTATGATGATTTAACCCCTTGAGAAGCTTACCTGTATGATGATTTAACCCCTTGAGAAGCTTACCTGTATGATGATTTAACCCCTTGTGAAGCTTACCTGTATGATGATTTAAGCCCTTGAAAAACCTACCTGGATGATGATTTAACCCCTTGAGAAGCTTACCTGTATGATGATCCAACCCCTTGAGAAGCTTACGTGTATGATGATTTAACCCCTTGAGAAGCCTTTCTGTATGATGAATTAACCTCTTGAGAAGCTTACCTGTATGATGATTTAAACCCTTGAGAAGCTTACGTGTATGATGATTTAACCCCTTGAGAAGCTTACCTGTATGATGATTTAACCCCTTGAGAAGCTTACCTGTATGAAGATTTATCCCCTTGAGAAGCCTACCTGTATGATGATTTAACCTCTTGAGAAGCTTACCTGTATGATGATTTAAACCCTTGAGAAGCTTACGTGTATGATGATTTAACCCCTTGAGAAGCTTACCTGTATGATGATTTAAACCCTTGAGAAGCTTTATGTGTATGACGATTTAACCCCTTGAGAAGCTAACTCTGTATAGATGACGAACCCTTGAGAAGATTATTCTGTATGATGATTTAACCCCTTGAGAAGCTTACTCTGTATGATGATTTAACCTCATGAGAAGCCTACCTGTATGATGATTTAACCCCTTGAGAAGCTTACCTTCATGATGATTTAACCCTATGAGAAGCTTACCTGTATGATGATTTATCCCCTTGAAAAGCTTACCTGTATGATGATTTAACCCCTTGAGAAGCTAACCTGTATGATGATTTAACCCCTTGAGAAGCTTACCTGTATGATGATTTAAACCCTTGAGAAGCTTATCTGTATGATGATTTATCCCCTTGAGAAGCTTACCTGTATGATGATTTAACCCCTTGAGAAGCTTACCTGCATGATGATTTAACCCCTAGAGAAGCTTACCTTCAATGATGATTTAACCACTTGAGAAGCCTACCTATATGATGATTTAACCCCTTGAGAAGCTTACCTGTATGATTATTTAACCCCTTGAGAAGCTTACCTGTATGATGATTTAACCCCATGAGAAGCTTACCTGTATGATGATTTAACCCCTTGACAAACCTACCTGTATGATGATTTAACCGCTTGAGAAACTTACCTGTATGATGATTTAACCCTTGAGAAGCCTACCTGTATGGTGATTTAACCCCTTGAGAAGCCTACCTGTATAATGATTTAACCCCATGAGAAGCTTACCTGTATGATGATTTAACCCGTTGAGAAGCTTACCTTTATGATGATTTA
The DNA here is from genome assembly GCF_018991925.1 of Homarus americanus. Classification (NCBI taxonomy): domain Eukaryota; kingdom Metazoa; phylum Arthropoda; class Malacostraca; order Decapoda; family Nephropidae; genus Homarus; species Homarus americanus. The sequence goes on from NW_024756272.1 coordinate 11,856, forward strand.
ACCCCATGAGAAGCTTACCTGTATGATGATTTATCTCCTTGAGAAGCTTACCTGTATGATGATTTAACCCCTTGAGAAGCTTACCTGTATGATGATTTAACCTCTTGAGAAGCCTACCTGTATGATGATTTAACCCCTTGAGAAGCTAACCTGTATGATGATTTAACCCCTTGAGAAGCTTACCTGTATGATGATTTAAACCCTTGAGAAGCTTATGTGTATGATGATTTAACCCCTTGAGAAGCTTACCTGTATGATGATTTAACCCCTTGAGAAGCTTATGTGTATGATGATTTAACCCCTTGAGAAGCCTACCTGTATGATGATTTAACCCCTTGAGAAGCCTACCTGTTTGATGAATTAACCCCTTCAGAAGCCTACCTGTATGATGATTTAACCCCTTCAGAAGCCTACCTGTATGACGATTTAACCCCTTCAGAAGCTTACCTGTATGATGATTTAACCCCTTGAGAAGCCTACCTGTATGATGATTTAACCTCTTGAGAAGATTACCTGTATGATGATTTAACCCCTTGAGAAGCTTACCTGTATGATGATTTAACCCCTTGAGAAGCTTACCTGCATGATGATTTAACCCCTAGAGAAGCTTACCTTCAATGATGATTTAACCACTTGAGAAGCCTACCTGTATGATTATTTAACCCCTTGAGAAGCTTACCTGTATGAATATTTAACCCCTTGAGAAGCTTACCTGTATGATGATTTAACCCCTTGAGTGGCTTACCTGTATGATGATTTAACCCCTTGACAAACCTACCTGTATGATGATTTAACCGCTTGAGAAGCTTACCTGTATGATGATTTAACCCTTGAGAAGCCTACCTGTATGGTGATTTAACCCCTTGAGAAGCCTACCTGTATAATGATTTAACCCCTTGAGAAGCTTACCTGTATGATGATTTAACCCGTTGAGAAGCTTACCTTTATGATGATTTTACCCCATGAGAAGCTTACCTGTATGATGATTTATCCCCTTGAGAAGCTTACCTGTATGATGATTTAACCCCTTGAGAAGTTTACCTGTATGATGATTTAACCCCATGAGAAGCCTACCTGTATGATGATTTAACCCCTTGAGAAGCTTACCTGTATGATGATTTAACCCCTTGAGAAGCCTACCTGTATGATGATTTAACCCCTTGAGAAGCTTACCTGTATGATGATTTAACCCCTGGAGATGCTTA
>NW_024756273.1:0-14249 GCF_018991925.1 Homarus americanus
CCTGACATTATCTAACCTAACCTGATATAATCTAACCTAACCTGACATAATCTAACCTAACCTGACGTAATCTAACCTAACCTGACGTAATCTAACCTAACCTGACATAATCTTACCTAACCAGACATAATCTAACCTAACCTGACATAATCTAACCTAACCTGACATAATCTAACCCAACCTGACATAATATAACCTAACCTGACATAATCTAACCTAACCTGACGTAATCTAACCTAACCTGACATAATCGAACCTAACCTGACATAATCGAACCTAACCTCCTCGTCTGACATAAGCTAACCTAATCAAACCTAACTTTCCCACCTACCGACCGTAACCTATCTACTTATTACCTACCTAACCTAACTTAACCCAACCTGACGTAATCTAACCTAACCTATTGAAACTTAACTTAACCACCTACCTCATCTAACACCACTTTGTAATCTCTTTGCACTACCGCTCACAGGATGAGTATGGGGGGCACAATAAACTAGCCTCTAAGTGGCAAACTTAACAAAACTAACCTAACCTAACCCAACCTGACTTAACCTAACCTGATATGATCTATCCAACTTAAACATCTTAGAATATATAATAAAGCCGCTAGGTTAATTTAAGCTAAATATGGTTGATTCATATTTCGTTTTGACAGAAATTCCCGGCAAAATAACGTATCTATATTGAGAACCACCGCCATGTTGGTTCCACGTTAACAAGACACGGATACACTACAGAATAACCCGCGTTCGTTTAACCTCAATTACTACAGTTTTCTTTATAATCTTACTTCACAATCTTCACTACATCTCACTTCACAATCTTCACTACATATCACTTCACAATCTTCACTACAACTCACTTCACAATCTTCACTACATCTCACTCCACAATCTTCACTACATCTCACTTCACAATCTTCACTACATCTCACTTCACAATCTTCACTACATCTCACTTCACAATCTTCACTACATCTCACTTCACAATCTTCACTGCATCTCACTTCATAATCTTCACCACATCTCACTTCACAATCTTCACTACATCTCACTTCACAATCTTCACTACATTTCACTTCACAATCTTCACTACATCTCACTTCACAATCTTCACTACATCTCACTTCACAATCTTCACCACATCTCACTTCTCAATCTTCACTACATCTTACTTCACAATCTTCACTACATCTCACTTCACAATCTTTACCACATCTGAATTCACAATCTTCACTACATCTCCATTCACAATCTTTACTACATCTCACTTCACAATCTTCACTACATCTCACTTTACAATTTTCACATCTCACTTCACAATTTTTACATCTCACTTCACAATCTTCACTACATCTCACTTCACAATCTTCACTACATCTCACTTCACAATCTTCACTACATCTCACTTCACAATCTTCACTACATCTCACTTCACAATCTTCACTACATCTCACTTCACAATCTTCACTACATCTCACTTCACAATCTTCACTACATCTCACTTCACAATCTTCACTACATCTCACTTCACAATCTTCACTACATCTCACTTCACAATCTTCACTACATCTCACTTCACAATCTTCACTACATCTCACTTCACAATCTTCACTACATCTCACTGCACTACATCTCACTTCACAATCTTCATTACATCTCACTTCACAATCTTCACTACATCTCACTTCACAATCTTCACCACATCTCATTTCACAATCTTCACTACATCTCACTTCACAATCTTCACCACATCTCACTTCACAGTCTTCACTACATCTCACTTCACAATCTTCACTACTTCTCACTTCACAATCTTCACTACATCTCACTTCACAATCTTCACTACATCTCACTTCACAATCTTCACTACATGTCACTTCACAATCTTCACTACATCTCACTTCACAATCTTCACTACATCTCACTTCACAATCTTCACTTCATCACACTTCACAATCTTCACCACATCTCACTTCACAATCTTCACTACATCTCACTTCACAATCTTCACTACACCTCACTTCACAATCTTCACTACATCTCACTTCACAATCTTCACTAACACCATCCTTCATCACTACATATAACAACATCCATCAATCACTACATATAACAACATCCATCATCACTACTTATAACACCATCCATCATCATCACTACATATAACACTATCCATCATCACTACATATAACACGATCCATCATCACTACTTATAACACCATTCACCATCACTACATATAGAACCATCCATCACGACATATAACACCATCCAACATCACTACATATAACACCAACCATCATCACTACATATAACATCATCCATCATCACTACATATAACTCCATCCATCATCACTACATATGACACCATCCAGCATCACTACATATAACACCACCCATCATCACTACATATAACATCATGCATCATCACTACATATAACACCATCCATCATCACTACATATAAAACCAACCTATCATCACTACATATAATATCATCCATCATCACTACATATAACACCATCCAACATCACTACATATAACACCACCCATCATCACTACATATAACATCAACCATCATCACTACATATAACTCTATCCATCATCACTACATATAACACCATCCAGCATCACTACATATAACACCAACCATCATCACTACATATATCATCATGCATCATCACTATATATAACACCATCCATCATCACTACATATATTACCCTCCTATCATCACTACATACAACACCATCCATCATTACTACATATAATGCCAGCCTTCATCACTACATATAACACCATCCATCATCACTACATATTATAACACCATCCATCATCTCTACAAACACCAGTCCTCAACACTATAGTGATAAACAGAGCTTCATTTTGTTGTCAATTTCTTTAAATTCCAACCTTATTAAACCGTAATTCTTTCTGTATGGTCAAATTTTGATTTGACCTCAGTGAGAGAGCTGTTAGTGTCAGTAAATCACAATGGTGTTCCGACGCACTGTAACAAAAGTTTCAAAGGTTGAGGTGAAGCCTTGCCAGGTGAAGGAGAAGGGCCCCCGATCTAACAAACTGCAGACCACAAAGCACACTAAACCTCAAAACAAGAAGAAGAAGAAGGAAACTACCACTTTCTGCCATGTACAAAAGGACCAGTACCTGCCATGGGGAGACTACATCTTCACTGGGAAAAAGACAAAGAACAACAAGAAGCGTTGACCCAACATTTCTGATATTTAAAAATAATAAAAAACATATTAATTGATTTTGTTTGTATTATTTATGCTTTTATTATTTTCAACTGTAAACGTGCTGTTTTGGGAATATATTTTGAGTTACATAATATTTAGGTGCAGCAGTTTATTTCACTGTATCTCCTTGTGTGAGTGTGTGGGTAGTGTGTAGATAGTGTGTGGGTACTATGGGTGTGTGGGCATTATGGAGAACTAGTCATGGCTAACTGTGACCCTATATACGGGTTACATCGGCCTTAACGCCCTTGTCTCAGCGCTATCTCATATATCCAAATTTCACATATTTGAAAGTATTAGATAACCAAAATATCTGGAAAATATTTAGTTAAAAATACAAATAATAAAACAAAATCGAAAACAGAAAGAAAAAACAATACCCGTGAAAGTGGAAATAAGGAGGAGGCAGAGCAGACGATACACAGGAAGGCAGTAATCATCATCCCCGTGTGAACCAGCCAGAGAAGAACTCCTTCGCCTCACCGTCCACCCGCGTACGATCAGCTGAGTGAAGTTGCCTCGTGTTGCAGTAAACTTTATCTGTAAAAGGACAATTTACTTTTACTTTTATTGTTTATCTTACTGTTTATAACTGTTTATTTTCTCTTACATAATGTACACTAAGTATGGGAGTGTACAGTAAGTTATACCGGATGGCAACAAATTCACATTCGTCTTGCAAATATTAAAACATTACCCTAACAACAGTATTGTATAACAACACGAGCTAAAGTGATGTGTAAAAAGGTGGGTTGCAAAAAAAGAAATATTATTCTTTTAAGTCTTTTTCAGTTTGTTCAGTGTTAACAACATTATAGGTCATATTTCATGCAGTATGCACAGTCACCCAGCACTACACCTTCCTCATCCACCCCTACACCTTCCTCACCCATCACTACACCTTCCTCATCCACCCCTCCACCTTCCTCACCCAGCGCTACACCTTCCTCATCCACCACTACACATTCCTCATCCACCACTACACCTTCCTCACCCAGCACTACACCTTCCTCACCCACCTCTACACCTTCCTCACGCAGCACTACACCTTCCTCACGCAGCACTACACCTTCCTCATTCACCCCTACACCATCCTCACGCAGCACTACACCTTCCTCACCCAGCGCTACACCTTCCTCACCCAGCGCTACACCTTCCTCATCCACCACTACACATTCCTCATCCACCACTACACCTGCCTCACCCAGCACTACACCTTCGCCTCATCCACCACCACCTTGCCTCAGCCAGCACCACACCTTCCTCTTCCACCCCTACACCCTTGCCTCACCCAGCACTACACCTATCTCATACACCACCACACCTTTCCTCACCCAGCACTACACCTTCCTCATCCACCCCTACACCTTGCCTCACCCAGCACTACACCTTCCTCATCCACCCCTACACCTTGCCTCACCCAGCACTACACCTTCCTCATCCACCCCTACACCTTGCCTCACCCAGCACTACACCTATCTCATCCACCACCACACCTTTCCTCACCCAGCACTACACCTTCATCATCCACCACCACACCTTGCCTCAGCCAGCACCACACCTCAGCCCTCATAACACTAGTACACTGTGTAGGCGTATGAGAGGATCACTTCCTATACAAGAGCCCAGTGTAAATTTATCTAAGCAATCAAACTTTCTTTCTCATCCTGTGTTCATTATAAGTTTTGTATGCATATTAAGAGCTTGAATCCTTATATTTTCAAGATCTATCTTAAACATGAAGCTTACTTAACAGCTTGTGGTTATACCCAGGCAGAATTTCAAGAGAATAGCTGTATATAAGCACTTAGTGTCTCCGGGGTGGTTAGAATATGTTTTTCATACTGGAAAAATATGCAGCTTTCAGGGCCTTACCATTTATATTATGAGTAGCAATAAACATGAGATGTGGTGTTTGCAGTCAAATGGGTTTAAGTCCTAATAGGCCCGAGTCTAACCTAACCACAGTGCTAGTATACAGGTTAAGTTGAGCTAGGTTATGTTGGCATTAATTAGAACTTAGGACCCAGGCGACCAGTGGATGTTGATGCGCTAACCTCCAAGATTTTTTTAATAATCAGGCGTCACTCAGTTCAACCTTCTATTAAATATTAGTGTTTACATGTGGAATTATTTAATACAGTTTGACAGTTTCTTTATCGGCAACAAGAGTAGTGAATAAAATATACGAGAAACGAAAAACAAAATAAAGTAGAAAAAAAATAGATAAAAGGAAAATATAATTCCATTCCATCACAGACAATCACGGCCCCTCTCTCCCATTCACCTCTTCCATATTGACTACTAAAGGTATCATCATGACTCATAACACTAACACACACACACATACACACACACACATGATCCAGATCTGTCCCTCATTTTTGCAGACTCTTGCCTCTATCCGCAGCTCCATTAGTCCCTCCTCCACCATCACAAGGGGAAGTGTTGCCCAATATTACCCGCGAGGAAGGAAGGAACCAGAGAGAGATTTTCTCGTGGGGTACAGAATGAATTTTTAGTCTTTTTCAAGTTTTACGGAAGAGAGAGGATTCCCCCCCCCCCTTCTCTCTCTCTCTCTCTCTCTCAAAAGTTACTGGGAGACTGTATAATCCTAACTGCTATCAGAAGACTTCTTAGAGAGTATAAGGCTGATGGTAAGGTTGATTATTATAGATAATGGACTGGTAGAAGACTCGGTGCAGACTGTAGTGTAAACAATTTATTCTCCATAAGTAAGATTTATGTTAAAGCCCCTGTGTGCTGAATAAACTTGTAGAGCATTTGTGTCCTAGTTATAGATTACCTGTAAAAACATGAGTCGCCTTGTGTCGTGTCGTGTCGTGTCGTGTCGTGTCAGCCTGCTTGTGGTATGGCTAGATTTTTTACCGGTAATTAATTTTTTTGGAGTGAATATGATCTATATTCTAATATTTTACCAATTTTCATAAACATTATTTGCTTGATTTTTTACCTGGTCGAGTTCGAGATGCAATGAGTAGCTGGATGATAATTACTAAGATACATTCAACAACAAAACTAAATTACTCTGTACTGTAGGTTCTTTGTTGACGTGGCCATAGGTGTGTAATCTGCCAGCGACCAACACAACTTATGATAAGTATTCTTCCTCACTCTTGTAATGCATAGTGTTACCGCCACAGTAAGATAAACTAGAAGAGACAGAGAAAGAGAGGTATAGCCACAGTAAGATAAACTAGACGAGAGAGAGAGAGAGAGAGGGTGAGAGGAGAGACATAGTGTTGACAACGAATTTGCTGAGGTGTTTAAATGAGCGACGGCCACGCAGCTGTATGACTGCCTGAGGGATAGTCTATCGCCTCCTACCGTAGAGACAACATCTTTCGTTCGACCAACATATACCAAGAGGATATTATATTTATTCTCGTTGGTCAAACCCTAGACCCCAAAACGTGAGTGTGATTGTGAACTATTAAATCCTCTAAAAAACTCTAAGTAACTTTAATAAGTATATTTATGTACTGTATATTGATCATATTATACAAACTGTGTCCTGATGTATCAACAGTTGTAACATGTGAGTTATGTTTAAGAGGTTAATAGGTTATGTGCTGTATATTGATCGTACTATTCATACTGTGTGTCCTGATATACCAGCATTTGTTATACAGTATATGAATTGTTCTTTAACAGGTTTTGACCGAATTATACTCATCGCGTCAACGACAAAGGTCTTATTATCCAGCAGGAACCAATAACGCTCCCATGAGCGTTAACACAGAGTGTCATCTACATTTCAAACAGAAAATGTTTTATACTAAAATTTCCTGGACAGTGCGCGCTTAACTAGAAATTGAAAACAAGAAATTTGCATTATACAAACGCGAAAAAAACATTCCCTTTAAAACTTTAATTTTTTATTGTTTACACAAGCCAGATACATGTTTATTGAACGATATGATCCGAGAATACAATATGTTTTTATGAGAATACTGGTGTTATCATGTGGAGAGAGAGAGAGAGAGAGAGAGAGAGAGAGAGAGAGAGAGAGTCGTCACAGATCAGAGGGTGGAAGGGAGAAGTGAGGAAAGAGAAACCATGGCAACAAAAATGAAGAAATTATTAACAAATGATAATAAGAGTTTCGAGAATCAAGAAGTATAAACGTGTTGATGAAAGGACAGCGTGATATTAAGTCAAAATGTATTAAAATATTACATTAACCATTAAGTAGTGAAATGTAATGGACTTTAGTAGTGTCTATTAGCAATTGTCTGTTTCTTCGTTGTTTGTAAAGCGATGAGAGAGGAAAAAGCTGCTTTATATTCAGGCATGTTTCTTATTACTATAGAGTTTGTTGTGTGGGAAATATTCTCACAAAAATTGACGCTGTTAGTAAACAAGAATTGTAAACATATTACTCGCAAAGTTTGTCCATAAGTAAATCTATAACATAAGCCATGCAGACCTCCATTAAAGTTTATGTCCGGGTTACAATGCGTCTCCCCTGAGAAAATTATTGTCTTAGTTTTATCCCAGAGGTTTAAACACCTTTATCTAAGAGCCATTCCACGTTCAACAATGTTTTAATTCAGTAATATATTTCACGACTGTGTAAACTTCCTTGTTAACTCATTTACAAAGGCATTGTGAACACTGGGTGACTGCCTCCACTGAGTGACTGTCTACACTGAGTGAACACTGGGTGACTGCCTCCACTGAGTGACTGTCTACACTGAGTGAACACTGGGTGACTGCCTCCACTGAGTGAACACTGGGTGACTGTCTACACTGAGTGAACACTGGGTGACTGCCTCCACTGAGTGACTGTCTACACTGAGTGAACACTGGGTGACTGCTCCACTGAGTGAACACTGGGTGACTGTCTACACTGAGTGAACACTGGGTGACTGTCTAAACTGAGTGAACACTGGGTGACTGCCTCCACTGAGTGAACACTGGGTGACTGCCTCCACTGAGTGAACACTGGGTGACTGTCTACACTGAGTGAACACTGGGTGACTGTCTAAACTGAGTGAACACTGGGTGACTGCCTCCACTGAGTGAACACTGGGTGACTGCCTCCACTGAGTGAACACTGGGTGACTGTCTCCACTGAAAAATAAAACAATTTTAGACAACACAGAACTCAAGCGAACCGAATCTGTGTATGTTAGTTTTGTTTCGAGTATGTGGATATGAATGCGGCTGTGTGTGTGTTTGCAATATGTATGTGTTGGCCTGAGAACCGTCCAGCGTTTGTTTGACTTGACAAAGGCACAAATAAATCACGAGAATGAAAGATGTTACTGGTAGATCATTCGTGTACTTCGTCTTCTGGTACATAGGTGAGAAACACACACACACACACCATTACTAGGAGTCCACCAGACATTCTTCGTTCTTCTGCACCACTACCACCATCACCACCACACACTGTGAGAGACGCCATTACACCAATTCCAACTTTTCTGTCCCTATATCTATCTATCTCCCTTTTATACTTTTCTCTCCCTCTCTCTTATCTCTCACTTCCTACTACTCACCACATGAGGGCGGCACCAGGTGTGAGATTGCATCATTTGCTACAGGTAACCTTTTCCCCTCCAGTTAAGAACCAATTTCATCGTCAACTTGAGGAAGACCACCTCACTCCTGCGGTGACCCGTCTTAACACACGATTTGATGGTCGTACTGCAGCACCGATTCTGGGAGTGTCTACACACACACACATACACACGCGCGCGCGCGAGAGAGAGAGAACAATAGCTTTCTTTGTTTTCGAGGAGTCAAATTGGTTTGTCGATTAGGGACGATCATGTAGATAATCATGTAAATTAATATTTGAATGTGATCATACCTAACCTAACCTAGCCTAACCTAACCTAACCTAGCCTAACCTAACCTAAGTACCATTTGGTTATGATAGTAAACGACGCGTTATTTGTAAAGTGAGCAACTGGCTCCAGGTAAAGTGTGTTAAAGGCTACCGCACCTGACGTAATCATGTCTGAGCTGATGATGTTAGATCGGCCGAGCATTTTTACTTTGTTTCCAATTATCGTTTTCATGGAAGAATTTCATTAACACATCATCACTGTTATAAGTTCTTTCGTTAAGATTTATTCCTGAGTGGTAGTGGCAATTGGTGAAGGTGGTTTTAGGTGCTAGTGGTGAGAAGTGGGTGGTGGTGGTGGTTGAATAGGGTGATTGTGGTGATAGGTGGTGGTGATGATAAGATAGGGTTGTTTTGATGGCAGGTGGTAGTGGTGGTGATACGTGGTGGTGGTGATGTTGGTAGAATAGGGTGATTGTGGTGATAGGTGGTGGTGATGATAAGATAGGGTTGTTTTGATGGCAGGTGGTAGTGGTGGTGATACGTGGTAGTGGGGGTGGTGGTAGTGGTGGTAGGTGGAATGAAGGAGAAGTAACGGGTGAAGAAGAATGACAGTGGAAGCAAATATCAGGAAAGAAGAAGAAGGATAACAAAAACAGGAGGATAAAGATTGAGAAGATAAGTGTAGGGAGAAATGAAAGAAAAACCGAGCAGATAAGACAAATGAAGGAAGTGGTTGATGGGGTGATAAAGATGTGAGAGGAAGAGACGAAGATAAAGGAGGAAAACTGAATGGACAGACAAAAAAGTGAAGTGAAAATATTCGGAGAGAGAGAGAGAGAGCTTTTGAACAGTGAGAGATAGTTGGGATGCAGAGTGTAAGATATCACGGGAAGTATCAGGGAAAGATTAGATCAGGGTACGAACGAATATATTGAGACTATACCAGGAACTGAAACTGATGAAATAAAAGTGCATAAAAACAGCTTGTTTATGAAGTTTCTGACTCAAAAGTTCACAGATTCAATCTCCATATTACTTAGATCAGTTCCAGGAACTTTTGTCCGCGACTGTACTGGCATGCCTATAAAAATTCTTAAATTTTTACAGAATTAACTTTGAAGGTTTCCTGTGTCTGAGAATTTCGTTCAAATGTTGTATGTCTGTTAGTGACGAGCTTCATGTATACACAACTAAGAAGTATCTATGGACGGGTCCGATGAATTACAAAATGAACACTGCGACTCTTGTTGTCTCGGTAACGTTGTCAAAAACCTTCGTCTGCTGTGTCATAATGTCTAACACAAAATTGTAAAGACACTACACCTATAATATTCCTTCAAAAACTCTCTCTATTTCCACCCCCATCTATCCACCCCTCTCTCTCTCCCTGCTCTTAAAACATGCTATACAGGTATGGGTAAATGTGTGAAAATCCTTCTTATCTTCCAGTAATTTCAGCCTAAATGAACACAGCCTAATAAATCCACCATTGCAGTAAGGATTATCTACAACTCTCTCTCTCTCTCTCTCTCTCTCTCTCTCTCTCTCTCTCTCTCGTGTCCAAAGTACAGGGGCAGCAGCTAGTGCAAAACTTGACAGACAGAAAGACAGGCAGACAGACGGACAAAGAGAGAAGCTTAGTACACGTGCTATGAGAAATACTTTGTTACAACCTCAGTAATAAAAATTCACCAAATTGCTCCTACACAAAGTAATATGTGTATGTGCATATGAAATGTTTTTACTGTCAAATTATAGTTAGTGTGTCGGTACTGAGGCTGGTGGCAGGATCTAATTCGCTCATATATATATTAAATTCCCCCGTGACATCTAATAGGTTAGGTTATGCTAGGTTTAACGCCTGTGGACAGTGATGTGTTTGTTGTCGTTACTTACTACTGTGGTGGGATGAAATCCTAGACAAGGTTCTTCAAACTCCAGAGCACGAGCAGTAGATATATTCAATAAGTGGTACAAGACTTGGCGGGATAGCCGACCGATACAGAAGCGAGCACAAGGGACCCCGGGCCGTAGGTAGGCCGAGGCCGATCTGAGGGAAGTTAACTGGCTAGGCAAGGGGAGTTGCTAGACATTACTAGGACAATAAATGAGGTCTTCTAGTTACTCGACTAGCGCGGTACAGACATAGTATATCGGGACATAGTAAGTGAACATAGGCATTAGACATAAGCATAGATATCAGACATGCTATAATAATATGTAGTAATACAGACATGTGAATAAATGGTACAATGAATGGTAACAGAGTCCTGCCGTCAGGCGTGTTCACATATCTTGGTATTTACATATCTATACAACTACTACCATAAGCACCACCATTAGTTACCACCACTACCTCCTACTACCAGCCACACAACCATTACCATCACCACCATCACAAACATTACCACATCCTTCTACTACCCCCCGCCCCCACCACTTACTACCACCATCCCCTACCATCACCACCATATTGAACCACTAACACCACCAGCGTCATTGGCACCACTAACATCACTAATACATGAATTTATCCACAAATATCCACACACGTCCGCACTACCATAATAACAAACGCACTCATAAATATCAGTACAACACACACACACACACACACACACACACACGTATACACCAAAATACATACACAGACATACTCATATATACAGCAGGTAATGAGACTTATTTTCCCATATATCTGGTAAATTTACATGTTGGTATTTTCTGAACAATTTACATATAATACTTACCATTAGTCGCTGCCTCGCCCACCGAAGGCCTCCAGACAGTCGTGTGTGCGTGTGTTTGAGCGAGAGAGCAGAACATCCATCCATACAGCATTTCACAGGATCACAGAAGCAATTTTACCTGACCAACCCTGACTAACAACTCCCTCACTGTGGATGTAGGTTAGGTTAGGTTAAGTTAGGTTTGAGTTAGACTAAATTAAAAGCTAAGTTAAGTTATTTTGAGTCGGTGTCGAAGGCTTAGTTGGTCACTTAAAATGCATTCTCAAATAATGGATGACTTATCGGTTAGCTTAAATCCCCTCCCCTCGCATACACTACCGGGGTCATTTTCTTAATGGTGCAGACGATGGATGAGAGCCATTGAGGATTTTACTGAGTCCTCTGTGAGCCCTTGAGTGATGCACGTCCTGTTTCTCTGATGCAGTAGTGGAAAATTATGCTTCTTTCTTTCTTTCTTTCTTTCTTTCTTTCTTTCTTTCTTATCCAGGCTGACTCTCTCTCTCCCTCCCCTCTTCCGGTAACATTAGATCAATATGCAATTATATCATGAATATAGCGGCAGCCTCCTGAGAGAGAGAGAGGCGTACGGTATTATAGACATTCTTTAACAGAAGATGAAGTGTTATTTTTTTCTACAGGACAGACAACACATCATGAGACACAGGACAAGCTTAAGAGATTACTGTCGACTCTTGTGATAACAGCTGCGTGTATCCAGCCCTCTCAGGTCGTGGTACTGTTTTTGTTCCAGTGTGATGATGTTCTTGTTCCAGTGGTGATGCTGTTCTTGTTCCAGTGGTGATGCTGTTCCAGTGGTGATGTTGTTGTTCCAGTGGCGATGCTGTTCTTGTTCCAGTGGTGATGCTGTTCTTGTTCCAGTAGTGATGTTGTTGTTGTTCCAGTGGTGATGTTGTTGTTCCAGTGGCGATGCTGTTCTTGTTCCAGTGGTGATGCTGTTCTTGTTCCAGTGGTGATGCTGTTCTTGTTCCAGTGGTGATGCTGTTCTTGTTCCAGTGGTGATGCTGTTTGTGTTCCAGTGTTGATGTTGTTGTTGTTCCAGAGGTGATAAAGACTTCATTATGTTATCAGTACAAGATAATTCAGCATCTCATAAGTCATGATCACCATCCTTCACCATCCTTCACTACACTTTATCTTTATCCACCTCCTCACCTCTCACCAACCCTCACCATTCTCATCTACCTTTCACCATCAGGCCTCATAGCCTTACAGCGTTACAGATTAATACATAATACCACCAGGTACTCTTTATATCTCAAGCCTCAAAAGAAATATTCACGTTTTAAAAGATATTAATCATTATAAGTTTGTGTGTAATGCAAGAGTTCCACCGCTAAGGCTGCATGTGAGGCATTTGCATTATTTCCAATATTCTTCTCTATTCTTTACTGTTTTATTAATGTTTGCCTCCGGAATTTTTTTAGATATGGTAATAAAACACAAGCATTTTTTTTATCAGGAAGCTGTTTAAATCTGTCTCGTGAGAGTGTTAATTAAATTCTCTATTATTTTTTCCCTGTATCTGTTTCCCTTCGTTCACAGTACCTTAAATATGTGCTTAGTTTATGGTGAATCAGTTTAGTATAAATCTGAATAATAATAGGAATAAGTGTAAGTTAATAATAATATTAATAATAAAAGTAACTGCAGGTGAAATATTACTATCATAAAGAGTCATAAGGCTTAACTGAAGCCTGTTACGTGACAGGAAGGTGCGAGTAAGGAACGCTGGCGGAGAGGGGGAGGGTAGGGGTGGAGAGGAAGAGTAGTGTGGGAGAAGAGAGGGAGAGTTGACCTAAACAGTCAAGGGTGAGTAGAGGCAGCGTGTGGGGGCCGTGTTGGACGCCTGCTGCCGGGGGTCTGGGAGAAAGTGTCGTGCGTGTCTGTGAGTCGGCGAGGGAAGGTAGGCGGACTATAGTACCTGACAAATCGTGTTATTATACTTCATCATAGCTATATTTTATATTGTACCGCGAAATACAGCACACTAGTTTTTATATGAGTTATTCATTTTCACTAATTCAAGCTTTGTATTGATTCATCTATAGTCTTACTGTTGTATGTAAAAGTTTAATGTAATTTATCAACTGGTAGTAACGTTATTAGTCATGGAAAATTTATGTAACGTTATTAAAGGATGATTTCCAATTCCCATCAATGGTGTAGTATTATAAAGCCGAAAATAGCCGCTCGAAAGCTGTTGGAACGACCTCAGATAACAGGAGTTGTATACCTCTGATGTGCCCCGACTCACGCGGACTGCTGTTAGGGCGGGTGCCTATCTTAATAACTGTATATTTTAGTATTATTACCTGATTCACGCTTCGTAATATACCTCCTGTGTGTGTGTGTGTGTATGTGTGTGTGTGTGTGTGTGTGTGTGTGTGTGTGTGTGTGT
>NW_024756274.1:0-25078 GCF_018991925.1 Homarus americanus
TGCCTGGGTGTGTCACAGGTGTATCTGGGGTGTCGGACGTGTGCCTGGGAGTGTCAGAGGTGTACCAGGGAATGTCAGTGGAGTGCCTGGGAGTGTCCAAGAGGTGTACATGGGGTGTCAGAGGTGTACCTGGGGTGTGGAAAAGCTGCCTGGGAGTGTCAGAGGTGTGCAGGGAATGTCAGTGGGAGTGCCTGGGGTGTCAAGGTGTGCCTGGGTGTCCAGAGGTGTGCCTGGGGTGTCAGAGGTGTGAACTGGGTGTGTCTGCAGGTGTGTCTGGGGTGTCGGACGTGGCACCTGGGAACTGTCAGAGGTGTGCCAGGGAATATCAGTGGGTGCCTGGGAGTGTCAGAGGTGTACATGGGGAGTGTCAGAGGTGTACCTGGGGAGTGTGGGGCATGCTGGGGTGTCAGGGTGAATCCAGAGTGTCCAGCTGTGTACCTGGGAGTGTTCAGGGTGCCTGGGAGTGTGAGGAGTGTGCCTGGGGTGTCCCGGAGGTGTTCTGGGGAGTGTCAGGGTGTGCCTGTGGTGTCAGCAGTGCCTGGGAGTGTCAGAGGGGTGTGCCTGGGGTGTCAGAGGGTGTGCCTGGGTGTGTCACAGGTGTGTCTGGGGAGTGTCGGACGTGTGCTGGGGTGTCAGAGGTGTGCCCAGAGATGTCAGTGGGTGCCTGGGGTGTCAGGGTGTGTGGGGTGTCAGGGAGTTGGCACCTGGGGTGTGGGGGTGTGCCTGGGGTGTCAGGGGTGTACCAGGGGAGATGTCAGTGGAGTGCCTCAGGGTGTCAAGGTGCCTGGGGTGTCAGGTGTGCAAGTGTCAGAGGTGTGCCTGGGTGTGTCTGGGTGTATCTGGGAGTGTCGGACGTGTGCCTGGGGTGTCAGAGGTGCAGGGAATGTCAGTGGAGTGCCTGGGAGTGTCAGAGGTGTGCCTGGGGAGTGTCAGGGTGTGTACATGGGGAGTGTCAGAGGTGTGCAGGGGTGTGAAAGCGTGCCTGTAGGTGTCAGGGGGGAACCTGGGGTGTCAGCTGTGTGCCTGGGAGTGTCAGGAGGTGTGCCTGGGAGTGTGAGATGTGCCTGGGGAGTGTCGGAGGTGTTCCTGGGAGTGTCTGAAGTGTGCCTGGCAGTGTCAGCGGTGTGCCTGGGGTGTCAGAGGTGTGCCTGGGGTGTCAGAGGTGTACCTGGGTGTGTCTGGGTGTGTCTGGGAGTGTCGGACGTGGACAGGTGTCAGGGTGTGCCAGAATGTCAGTGGAGTACTGGGAGTGTCAGAGGTGTGCATGGAGTGTCCAGGGTGTGCCTGGGGTGTGGGGCGTGCCTGGGAGAGTCAGGGGGTGTGCAGGGGTATCAGTGGAGTGCCTGGGGAGTGTCAAGGGTGTGCCTGGGAGTGTCAGAGGTGGCCTGGGAGTGTCAGGGTGTGCCTGGGTGTGTCTGGGTGTGTCTGGGAAGTGTCAGACGTGTGCCTGGGGTGTCAGAGGTGTACTTAGGGAATGTCGTGGAGTGCCTGGGGTCAGGGGTGTACATGGGGAGTGTCAGGGTGTGCCTGGGGGTGTAGAGCGTGCCTGGGGTGTCCAGGGTGAACCTGGGGTGTCAGCTGTGTGCCTGGGGAGTGTCGGAGGTGTGCCTGGGAGTGTGAGAAGTGTGCCTGGGAGTGTCGGAGGTGTTCCTGGGAGTGTCTGGGGTGTGCCTGGCAGTGTCAGGCCCGGTGTGCCACAGGAGTGTCAGGTGTGGCAGAGGTGTCGGAGGTGTGCCTGATGGTGTCGGAGGGTGTGCCTGGGGTGTCAGGGTGTGCCTGGGGTAACGGAGGTGTGCCTGGGGGTGTGAGAAGTGTGCAGGGTGCTGGGGTGTGCCTGGGTGTCAGGGTGTGCCTGGGGTGTCAGTGGTGTGCCAGGGGTGTCTTGGAGGTTGCCTGGGGTGTAAGAAGTGTGCCAGGGGTGTGGAGGTGTGCCTGATGGTGTCGGATGTGTGCCTGTGGAGTGTCCAGAGTGTGCCTGGGAGTAAGCAGGAGGTGTGGGGGTGTGAGAGTGTGCCTGGGGAATGTCTGGGGTGTGCCTGGGTGTCAGAAGTGCACCTGAGGTGTCGGAGGTGTGCAGGGGTGTCCAGGGTGTGCCTGGGGAGTGTCGGAGGTGCCTGGGGTGTGGGGTGTGCCTGGGAGTGTCGGAGGTGTGCTTGCCAGGGTGTCGGAGGTGTGCCTGGGGAGTGTAAGAA
The DNA here is from genome assembly GCF_018991925.1 of Homarus americanus. Lineage (NCBI taxonomy): Eukaryota > Metazoa > Arthropoda > Malacostraca > Decapoda > Nephropidae > Homarus > Homarus americanus. Next base: position 2,193 of record NW_024756274.1, read on the forward strand.
GTGTGCAAGTGTCGGGAGGTGTGCTTGGGAGTGTCGGAGGTGTGCCTGGGAGTGTCAGAGGTGTGCTTGCAGGAGTGTCAGAGGTGTGCCTGTGAGTGTCAGAGGTGTGCCTCAGGTGTCTGAGGTGTACCTGGGGAGTGTCAGAGGTGTGCCTGGGGTGACAGAGGTGCACTTGGGGTGTCAGATGTGCTGTGGAGTGTCTGGGGTGTGCCTGGGGAGTGTCTGAGGTGTGCCCTGGCGGTGTCTGAGGTGTTCCTGGCAGTGTCAGCGTTGTTCCTGGGAGTGTCAGCGGTGTGCCTGGGAGTGCCAGGGGGGTGTGCCAGGGAGTGTCAGTGGGCACCTGGGAGTGTCAGAGGTGTGCACCAGGGAGTGTCAGAGGAGGTGTACCTGGGAGTTTCAGAGGTGTGCCTGGGGTGTCAGAGGTGTTTATGGGAGTGTCGGACGTGCCTGGGAGTGTCAAGGTGTGCCTGGGGTTTCAGAGTGCCTGGGGAGTGTCACAGGTGTACCTTGAGATTTCAGAGGTGTGCCTGGGGTGTCAGAAGGTGCCCAGGGGTGTCAGTTGCACCTTGGGTGTCTGGAGTGTGCCTGGGAGGGTCTGAGGTGTGCCTGGCAGTGTCCACAGGGGTTTGCCTGTGGTGTGGGGTGTACTGGCAGTGTCAGTGTGCCTGGGAGTGTCAGCGGTGTGCCTGGGGTGTGATAGAGTGCCTGGGGTGTCAGGGGTGTGCCTGGGATTTGTGAGGGGTATGCCTGGGAGGGTTTGGGGTGTGCCTGGGGTGTCAGTGTGCCTGGGAGTGTCAGGGGGTGTGCCAGGGAGTGTCAGTGGAGTACCTGGGGAGTGTCAGAGGTGTACTGGGCGTGTCAGAGGTGTGCCTGGGGTGTTAGAGGTGTGCCTTAGGGGTGTCAGAGTGTGCTTCTGAGATGTCAGAGGTGTGCCTGGGTGTCGGCGGTGTGCCTGGGATTGTCTGAGGTGTGCCTGGGAGTGTCAGGGAGGTGTGCCTGGGAGTGTCAGAGGGTGCACTTGGGGTGTCAGAGGTGCTGTGGAGTCTGAGGTGTGCCTGGGGAGGGTCTGGGGTGTGCCTGGCAGTGCTCTGGGGTTTGCCTGTGGCAGTGTCTGGGGTGTGCCTGGCAGTGTCGGCGGTGTGCCTGGGAGTGTCAGCGGTGTGCCTGGGGTGTCAGTAGGTGCCTGGGAGTGTCCAGGTGTGCCTGGGGTTGGGGGTGTGCCTGGGAGGGTTTGGGGATTGTGCCTGGGGGGTGTCAGAGGGTGTGCCTGGGGTGTCAGGGGGTGTGCCAGGGGTGTCAGTGGGTGCAGGTGGTCAGAGGTGTGCCTGGGCGTGTCAGAGTGCAAGTGGTGGGGGCACAGAGTTGTCAGAGTGTGCTTCTGAGATGTCAGGGTGTGCCTGGGGAGTGTCGTGGTGTGCCTGGGATTGTCTGTGGGGTGTGCCTGGTGTCAGAGGTGTGCTTGCAAGTGTCAGAGGTGTGCCTGGGGTGTCAGGGTGTGTCTGGGGTGTCAGGGTGTGCCTTGGAGTGTCAGGGTGGCACCTGGGAGTGTCAGGAGGTGTGCCTGCTGGGAGTGTGGAGGTGTGCCTGGGTGTGCCTGGGAGTGTCGGGTGTTCTGGGGTGTCAGGTTGTACTGGCCGTGTGTCAGGGGTGTGCGTGGGAGTGTCAGGAGGGTGTACCTGGGGAGTATGAGAGGTGTGCTTGGGGTGTGGGGTGTGCCAGGGAATGTCAGTGGAGTGCCTGGGGAGTGTCAGAGGTGTACCTGGAGTGTCAGAGTTGTACCTGGGGTGTCAGAGGTGTGCCTGGGAGTGTCAGAGTGTGGCTGGGAGTGTCGGAGGTGTGCCTGGGAGTGTCGGAGGTGTGCCTGGGGAGTGTGAGAAGTGTGCCTGGGGAGTGTCGGAGGTGTTCCTGGGAGTGTCAGGTGTACCTGGCAGTGTCAAGGTGTGCCAGAGTGTCTCATGGAGTACCTGGGAGTGTCAAGGTCAGCTGCCTGGGTTTGTCAGAGGTGTGCCTGGGAGTGTCAGAGGGTGCCTGGGAGTATCAGGGGTGTGCTTGGGAGTGTCGGAGGTGTGCCTGGGAGTGTAAGAAGTGTGCCACTGGGGTGTCTGGGGTGTGCCTGGGGTGTCTGGGGTGTGCCTGGGGTGTCAGGGTGTGCCTGGGGAGTGTCGGGGTGTGTCTGGGGGTGTAAGTGTGCCTGGGGAGTGTCCAGGTACAAGTGTCAGGAGGTGTGCAAGTGTCAGAGGTGTGCTTGGGAGTGTCGTGGTGTGCCTGGGGTGTCAGGGTGTGCCTGCTGGGTGTCAGAGGTGTACCTGAGAGTGTCGGAGGTGTTCCTGGGGAGTGTCAGAGGTGTGCCTGCTGGAGTGTCAGAGGTGTGCCTGGGGAGTGTCAGAGGTGTACCTGGGAGTTTTCAAAGGTGTGCCTGGGGAGTGTCACAGGTGTGCCAGAGTGTCAGGGTGAACCTGGGAGTGTCAGCTGTGTACCTGGGAGTGTCGGGGTGTACCTGGGAGTGTGAGAAGTGTGCCTCGGAGTGTCGGAGGTGTTCCTGGGGAGTGTCAGAGATTAATAGCAGTGTCAGCGGTGTGCCTGGAGTGTCCAGAGATTGACACCAAGATCTGGGGTGTGCCTGGGAGTGTCAGAGTGTGCAAGTGTCTGAGGTGTGCCAGGGGGTGTCAGTGGGTGCCTGGGGTGTCAGAGGTGTGCCTGGGCGTGTCAGGAGGTGTGCCTGGGGAGTGTCAAAGGTGTGCACAGAGTGTCGGGGAGTTATTGCCTGGGAGTGTCAGGGGTGTGCCTGGAGTTATTGTCTGGAATTGTATCTGGGAGTGTCGGACATGTGCCTGGGGAATTGTCGAAGTTATTACTTGAGGGAATGTCGGTAAAGATTACCTGGGAGTGTCAGAGGTGTACATGGGGAGTGTCAGGAATTGTGCCTGGGAGTGTAAGAAAGCGTACCTGGGAGTGTCAGAGATATTGCCAGGGAATGTCAGTGGAGTACCTGGGAGTGTCAAGGTGTACCTGTAGAATTAATCAGAATTAGTACCTGGAGGTGTCAGGAGGTGTGCCTAGATTGTGTCACAGGTGTGTCTGGGGTCAGGACCGTGTGCACAGAGTGTCAGAGGTGTGGGGATGTCGGTGGGTGCCTGGGAGTGTCCAGAGGTGTACATGGGGTGTCAGGAGGTGTGCCTGGGGTGTGGAAGCGTGCCTGGGAGTGTCAGAGGTGAATCTGGGGAGTGTCGGCTGTGTACCTGGGGAGTGTTCAGGGTGTGCCTGGGAGTGTGAAGTGTACCTGGGGTGTCAGGAGGTGTTCCTGGAGTCTGGGGGTGTGCCTGGCAGTGTCAGCGGTGTGCCTGGGGTGTCAGAGGTGTACCTGGGAGTGTCAGGGGTGTGCCTGGTGTGTCACCAGGTGTGTCTGCAGAGTGTCGGACGTGTGTGCCTGGGGTGTAAGAGGTGTGCAGGGAATGTCAGTGGGTGCACAGAGTGTCAGGGGTGTGCATGGGGGTGTCAGGGGTGTGCCTGGGGTGTGGGGCGTGCCTTAGGTGTCAGGGGTGGCAGGGAGATGTCAGTGGTGCCTGGGGTGTCAGGGTGTGCCTGGGGTCGGGGTGTGCCTGGGGTGTCAGGGGTGTGCCTGGGTGTGTGCAGGTGTCTGGGAGTGTCCGGACGTGTGCCTGGGGTGTCAGAGGTGTACCAGGGGATGTCAGTGGAGTGCCTGGGGGTGTCAGAGGTGTGCCTGGGGTGTCAGAGGTGTACATGGGGAGTGTCAGAGGTGTGCCTGGGGAGTGTGGGGCGTGCCTGGGAGTGTCAGAGGTGAACCTGGGAGTGTCGGCTGTGTGCCTGGGGTGTCGGAGGTGTGCCTAGAGGTGTGAGAAGTGTGCCTGGGGAGTGTCGGAGGTGTTCTGAGTGTCTGAGGTGTACCTGGCAGTGTCAGCAGTGTGCCTGGGGAGTGTCAGAGGTGTGCACCAGGAGTGTCAGAGGTGTGCCTGGGTGTGTCACAGGTGTGTCTGGGAGTGTCGGACGTGAGACACCAGGGTGTCAGAGGTGTACAGGGAATGTCAGTGGGTACCTGGGGGTGTGGGGTGTGCATGGGAGTGTCAGGGTGTGCCTGGGGTGTAGAGCGTGCCTGGGAGTGTCAGGGGTGTGCCAGGGGAATGTCAGTGGAGTACCTGGGGTGTCAAGGTGTGCCTGGGAGTGTCAGGGTGTGTGCCTGGGAGTGTCAGGGAGGTGTGCCTGGGTGTGTGCAGTGTGTCTGGGGAGTGTCGGACGTGTGCCTGGGAGTGTCCAGAGGTGTGCCAGGGAATGTCAGTGGAGTACCTGGGAGTGTCAAGGGTGTACATGGGGTGTCAGAGGTGTGCCTGGGGTGTAAGGCGTGCCTGGGGGTGTCAGAGGTGAACCTGGGGAGTGTCAGCTGTGTGCACCAGGGAGTGTCGGAGGTGTGCCTGGGGTGTGAGAAGTGTGCACAGGTGTCGGAGGTGTTCCTGGGAGTGTCTGAGGTGTGCCTGTGGTGTCAGCGGTGTGCCTGGGAGTGTCAGAGGTGTGCTTGGGGAGTGTCAGGTGTGCCTGATGGTGTCAGGTGTGCAGGTGTCAGAGGTGTGCCTGGGAGTAACGGAGGTGTGCCTGGGGTGTGGGGTGTGCCTGGGGAGTGTCTGGGGTGTGCCTGGGGTGTCAGAGGTGTGCCTGGGAGTGTCAGTGGTGTGCCAGAGTGTCAGGAGGTTGTGCCTGGGGAGTGCTTAAGGGGGTGGCAGGAGTGTCAGGGGTGCCTGATGGTGTCAGGATGTGTACCTGTGAGGTGTCAGGTGTGCCTGGGGTAGCAGGAGGTGTGCCTGGGGAGTGTGAGAAGTGTGCCTGGGGAATGTCTGGGGTGTGCCTGGGGTGTCAGAAGTGCACCTGAGGTGTCGGAGGTGTGCCGGGGTGTCAGAGGTGTGCCTGGGGTGTCGGAGGTGTGGGGTGTGCCTGGTGTCGGAGGTGTGCCTGGGGAGTGTCGGAAGTGTGCCTGGGGTGTAAGTGTGCCTGGGGTGTCGGAGGTGTGCTTGGGAGTGTCGGAGGTGTGCCTGGGGTGTCAGAGGTGTGTGGGGTGTCAGGGTGTGCCTGTGAGTGTCAGAGGTGTGCCTGGGGAGTGTCTGAGGTGTGCCTGGGGAGTGTCAGAGGTGTTCCTGGGGTGACAGAATTGCACTTGGGAGTGTCAGCGGTGTGCCTGGGTGCCAGGGGTGTGCCAGGAGTGTCCAGTGGAGTACCTGGGGAGTGTCAGAGGTGTGCCTGGGGTGTCAGAGGTGGCCTGGGGTTTCAGAGGTGTGCCTGGGGTGTGTCAGAGGTGTTTATGGGAGTGTCAGGCGTGTACCTGGGAGTGTCAAAGGGTGTGCCTGGGAGTTTCAGAGGTGTGCAAGTGTCACAGGTGTACCTTGAAGTTTCAGTGGACAGCGGATTGTCAAGCTGTGTACTGGGGAGTGTCAGAGGTGTGGCAGAGTGTCCAGGTGTGCCTGGGGAGTGTGAGAGTGTGCCTGGGAATGTCAGAGCTGTGCCTGGGGTGTGCCTGGGGGTCTGGGGGTATACCTGGGAGTGTGAGAGGTGTGCCTGGGGAGTGTCAGGGGTGTGCAAGGAGTGTCAGTGGAGTGCCTGTGAGTGTCAGAGTGTACCTGGGGAGTGTCAGGGTGTACCTGGGGTGTCCCTTCCAGCCTTCAGTGTGGATGGGATGTCAGTGAGTACCTGGTAGTGTCAGAGGTGTACCTGGGCGTGTCAGGGTTTACCTGGGAGTGTCAAAAGAGTGTATCTGGGAGTGTCGGACGTATACCTGCAAGTGTCAGAGGAGTACAAGGGAATGTCAGTGAGTACCTGGGAGTATCAGGAAATTGTACCTGGGAGTGTCAGACGTGTGCCTAGGAGTGTCAGAGGTCTGCAGAGTGTCTGGGGTGTGTCTGGGGAGTGTCAGAGGTGTGCCTGGGAGTGTCGGAGGTGTGCCTGGGAGTGTGAGAAGTGTACCTGTCAGGAGGGGTTCCTGGGAGTGTCGGAGGTGTGCCTGACAGTGTCAGCAGGGTGTGCCTGGGGAGTGTCAGAGGTGCCTTGGAGTGTCAGAGGGTGTGCCTTGGAGTGTCAGAGGTGTGCCTGGGGTGTTGGAGGTGTGCCTCAGTGTCAGAGAATGTGCCCAGGAGTGTCAGAGGTGTGCCTGGGGTGTCAGCGGTGTGCCTGGAGTGTAGGTGTGCCTGGGGTGTCCAGAGGTGTGCCTGGGGGTGTCAGTGGTGCACTTGGGAGTGTCAGAGGTGCTGTGTCTGATGTGTGTGCCTGGGGTCTGGCAGGGGTGTACCTGGTGTCTGGGGTGTGCCTGGCAGTGTCATGAAGTGTACTGGCAGTGTCAGCGGTGTGCATGGGTGTCAGCGGTGTGCCTGGGAGTGTTAGAGGTGTATCAGAGGTGACAGAGGGGTGCCTGGGGTGTCAGGGTGTGCCTGGGGTGTGAAGTGTGCCTGGGGTGTCTGGGGTGGCACCAGAGTGTCAGAGGTGAACAGAGTGTCAGGGGGTGTGCCCAGCTGAGTGTCAGTGGAGTGCCTGGGGTGTCAGAGGTGTTCTGGGGAGTGTCAGAGGTGTACCTGGGTGTGTCACAGGTGTGTCTGGGGAGTGTCAGGGGTGTGCCAGGGAGTATCAGAGGTGTGCCAGGGAATGTCGGTGGATTACCTGGGAGTGTCCAGGGTTGTACCTGCAGGGGTGTCAGGGAGGTGTGCCTGGGGAGTGTCAGAGTGTGCAAGGTGTCAGAGGTGTGCCTGGGGGTGTCGGAGGTGTGCCTGGGGTGTCAGGTGTGCCTTAGGTGTGGGGGTGTACCTGGGGTGTCGTAGGTGTTCCTGGGGTGTCCAGGAGGTGTACCCAGGGGAATGTCAGTGGAGTGCCTGGGAGTGTCAGAGTGTGCCTGGGGTGTCAAGGTGTGCCTGGGGGAGTGTCAGAGGTGTGCCTGGCAGTGTCCAGAGGTGCTTGGGAGTGTCTGGGGTGTGCCTGGGAGTGTCAGAGGGTGTGCCTGGGGTGTCAGGTGTATCTGGGGGTGTAAGAAGTGTGCCTGGGGTGTCGGAAGCAAATTAGCCGGAGGTGTGCCTGGGGTGTTCAGAGGTGTACTTGGGAGTGTCAGTGGTGTGCCTGGGGAGTGTCAGGGGTGTACCTGGGAGTGTCAGAGAGGTGTGCCTGAGAGTGTCAGGTGTTCCTGGGGTGTTGGAGGTGTGCCTGGGGTGTCGGAAGAGTACCTGGGGAGTGTGAAGTGCCTGAGAGTGTCCCAGGTGTGCCAGGGGTGTCAGAGGTGTGCCACCAGGGAGTGTCGGGTGTGCCTGGGGAGTGTGGGGGTGTGTGCCTGGGGAGTGTCGGAGGTGTGTGCCTGGGTGTCGGAGGTGTGCCTGTGGGGGTGTGTGAAGTGTGTGCCTGTGGGGTGTGTCGGGCGTGCTTGGGGTGTCGGAGGTGTGCCTAAGGTGTCAGAGGTGTGCTTGGGGTGTCAGGTGTACCTGTGAGTGTCAGAGGTGTGCCTGGGTGTCTGAGGTGTGCCTGGGGTGTCAGGAGGTGTGCCTGGGGAGTGAGCTGGGGTGCCCAGGGTCAGATGTGCACCTTGGAGTGTCTGGTGTGCCTGGGAGTGTCTGGGGGTGTGCCTGGCAGTGTCTGGGGTGTTCCTGGCAGTGTCAGCGTTGTGTGCCTGGGAGTGTCAGCGGTGTGCCTGGGAGTGCCAGGGGTGTGCCAGGGAGTGTCAGTGGAGTGCCTGGGGTGTCAGAGGTGTACCTGGGGAGTGTCAGAGGTGTACCTGGGAGTTTCAGAGTGGCTGCAAGTGTCAGAGGTGTTTATGGAACCTTGGAGTGTCAGCTGTGTACCTGGGAGTGTCAGAGGTGTACTTGGGAGTGTCGAGGTGTACCTGGAGAAGTGTACCTAGAATGTCAGAGGTACCTAGGAGGAGAAGTGTACCTGGGAGTGTCTGGGTATACCTGGGAGGGAGAGGTACCTGGGAGAGTCAGGGGTGTACCAGGAGTGCAGTGAGTACCCAGAGTGTCTGGGAGGTGTACCTGGAGTGTAGAGGTAACCTGGGAGTGTCAGGGGTGTATCAGGGAGTGTCAGTGGAGTACCTGGGAGGTCAGAGGTGTACCTGGGCGTGTCAGAGGTGTACCTGGGAGTGTCAAAGGTGTATCTGGGAGTTCGGACGTATACCTGGGAGTGTCAGAGGAGCACATGGGAATGTCAGTGAGTACCTGGGAGTATCAGAGGTGTACCTGGGAGTGTCAGACGTACCTAGGAGTGTCAGAGGTCTACCTGGGAGTGTCTGAGGTGTATCTGGGAGTGTCAGAGGTACCGGGAGTGCGCGGGTACCTGGGAGTGTGAGAAGGTACCTGGGAGTGTCGGAGGCCTGGGAGTGCCGGAGGTACCTGGACAGTGTCAGCGGTGTACCTGGGAGGTCAGGAGGTGTACCTGGAGTGTCAGAGGTGTACCTTGGAGTGTCAGAGGTGTACCTGGGAGTGTTGGAGGTGTACCCCGGAGTGTCAGAAGGTACTTAGGAGTCAGAGGTGTACCTGGGAGTGTCAGTGGTGTACCTGGGAGAGTGTTCAGGTGTACCTGGAGTGTCAGAGGTGTGCCTGGGAGTGTCAGGTGGAGCACTGAGAGTGTCAGAGGCACCTGAGTGTCTGATGTGTACCTGGGAGGGTCTGAGGCCTGGCAGTGTTTGAGGTGGAACTGGCAGTGTCTGAGGTGTACCTGGCAGTGCTGGGCGGTGCACATGGGAGCAAGCGGGTGTACCTGGGAGTGTTAGAGGTGTATCAGAGAGTGACAGAGAGTACCTAGGGAGGCTGAGAGGTACCTAGGAGGTGAGAAGTGTACCTGGGAGTGTCTGGGTGTACCTGGGAGTGTCAGAGGTAACCTGGGGGTGTCAGGGGTGTGCCAGGGAGTGCAGTGAGTACCTGGGAGTGTCAGAGGTGTCTGGAGTGTCAGAGGCTACCTGGGTGTGTCACAGGTGTATCTGGGAGTGTCAGGGGTGTACCAGGAGTATCAGGAGGTGCACCAGGAATGTCGGTGGATTACCTGGGAGTGTCAGAGGTGTACCTGGGAGTGTCAGAGGTGTACCTGGGAGTGTCAGAGGTGTACCTGGGAGGTCAGAGGTGTACCTGGGAGTGTCGGAGGTGTGCCTGGGAGGTCGGAGGTGTACCTGGGAGTGGAGAAGGTACCTGGGAGTGTCGTAGGTGTTCCTGGGAGTGTCGGAGGTACCTGGCAGTGTGCGGTGTACCTGGGAGTGTCAGAGGTGTACCAGGAATGTCAGTGGGAGTACCTGGGAGTGTCAAAGGTGTACCTGGGAGTGTCAAAGGTGTACCTGGGAGTGTCAGAGGTGTACCTGGCAGTGTCAGAGGTGCACTGGGAGTGTCTGGGGTGTACCTGGGAGTGTCAGAGGTGTACCTGGGAGCAGCGGAGGTGTATCTGGGAGTGTAAGAATGTACCTGGGAGTGCTCAAGGTACCTGGGAGGTCAGAGGTACCTGGGAGTTTCAGAGGTACCTGGGAGTCACAGGTGTACCTGGAAGTGTCAGGAGGTGAACCTTGGAGTGTCGAGGTGTACCTGGGAGCAGAGGTACTTGGGAGTGTCGGAGGTGTACCTGGGAGTGAGAGAAGGTACCAGGAATGTCAGAGGTACCGAGAGTGAGAAGTGTACCTGGGAGTGTCTGGGGTGTACCTGGGAGTGTCAGAGGTGTACCTGAGTGTCAGGGGTGTACCAGGAGGTCAGGTGGAGTACCTGAGGAAGCCAGAGGTGTACCTGGGAGGCCAGAGGTGTACCTGGGAGTGTCGGACGTGTACCTGGGAGTGTCAGAGGTGTCACAGGGAGGTCAGAGGTGTACCTGGGAGTGTCAGGAGGTGTACCTGGCAGTGTCAGGTGTACCTGGGAGTGTCAGGAGGTACCTGGGAGTGTCAGGAGGTGTACCTGGGAGTGTCAGGAGGTACCTGGGAGTGTCAATGGTGTACCTGGGAGTGTCGGAGGTGTACCTGGGAGTCTGAGAAGTGTACCTGGGAGTGTCGAGGTGTACCTGGGAGTGTCAGGAGGTACCTGGGAGTGTCAGAGGTGTACCTGGGAGTGTCAGGAGGTGAACCTGGGAGGCCGGGAGTACCTGGGAGTGTCGGAGGTGTACCTGGGAGTGTGAGAAGTGTACCTGGGAGTGTCGGAGGTGTACCTGGGAGGCCAGAAGTGTACCGCAGTGTGGGCGGTGTACCTGGGAGCAATCAGAGGTGTACCAGGGAGTGTCAGAGGTACCTGGGAGTGTCAGAGGTGTACCTGGGAGTGTCAGAGGTGTACTTGAGAGTGTCGGAGGTGTACCTGGGAGTGTAGGAAGTGTACCTGGGAGGTCAGAGGTGTACCTGGGAGGTCGGAGGTACCTGGGAGTCTGGAGAAGTGTACCTGGGAGTGTCTGGGGGTGCAATTGGGTGCCGAGTGTACCTGAGCAAGTCGGAGGTGTACCTGGGAGTGTCAGAGGTGTACCTGGGAGTGTCGGAAGTACCTGGGAGTGTAAGAAGTGTACCGGAGCACGGAGGTACCTGGGAGGAGGCACCTGGAGTAAGAAGGTACCTGGGAGTGTCGGAGGTGTACCGAGTGTCGGAGGTGTACCTGGAGTGTCAGAGGTGTACCTGGGAGTGTGAAGAAGTGTACCTGGGAGTGTCTGGGTATACCTGGGAGTGTCAGAGGTGGTCTGGGAGCCGGACGTGTGACCTGGGAGTGTCAGAGGTGGCAGGGATGTCAGGGGTGTACCTGGAAGGTCAGAGGTACCTGGGAGTGTCAGAGGTGTACCTGGGAGTTTCAGAGAGGTGTACCTGGGAGTGTCACAGGTGTACCTTGAAGTGTCAGAGGTGAACCTGGGAGGTTGAAGGCTGTGTACCTGGGAGTGTCGGAGGTGTACCTGGGAGGTGAGAAGTGTACCCGGAGTGTCGGAGGTGTACCTGGGAGTGGCAGAGGTGTACCTGGAAGTGTCAGAGGAGTACTAGGAGTGCCAGAGGTACCTGGGAGTGACAGAGGTGTACCTGGGAGGCTGGGGGTGGTGTATTGAGAGTGTCGGAGGTGTACCTGGGAGTGTAAGAAGTGTACCTGGGAGTGTCAGAGGTGTACTTGGGAGTGTCGGAGGTACCTGGGAGTTCGAGAAGTGACCTGGGAGTGTCTGGGGCCTGGGAGTGTCAGAGGTGTACCTGAGAGTGTCGGAGGTGCACTTGGGAGTGTCAGAGGTACCTGGGAGTGTCGGAGGTGTACCTGGGAGTGTAAGAAAGTACCTGGGAGTGTCGGAGGTGTACCTGGGAGTGTCGGGGTGTACCTAGGAAAGAAGGTACCTGGGAGTGTCGGAGGTGTACCTGGGAGTGTCGGAGGTGTACCTGGGAGTGTCAGAGGTGTACCTGGGAGGTTGGGAGGTACGGAGGCCAGTGGTGTACCTGGGAGGTGTCTGAGGTGTACCTGGGAGTGACAGAGGTGTGCCTGGGAGTGTCAGAGGTGCACTTGGGAGTGTCAGAGGTAAACTTGGAGTGTCTGAGGTGTACCTGGAGTGTCTGAGGTGTACCTGCAGTGTCTGAGGTGTACCGGTGCAGTTCTGAGGTGTACCTGGCAGTGTCAGAGGTTCACTGGGGAGTGTCAGAGGTGTACCTGGGAGTGTTAGATGCATCAGGGAGTGACAGAGTAGCACCTGGGAGGTCAGAGGTGTACCTAGGGAGTGTGAGAAGTGTACCTGGGAGTCTGGGGTGTACCTGGGAGTGTCAGAGGTGTACCTGGAGTGTTGGGGTGTACCAGGAGTGTCAGTGAGCACTGGGAGTGTCAGAGGTACATGGAGTGTCAGAGGTGTACCTGGGAGTGCAGAGGTTACCTGGGAGTTCAGAGGTGTACAGGGAGTGTCAGAGGTGTACCTGGGAGTGTCAGAGGTGTACCTGGGAGTGTCAGAGGTGTACCAGGGAGTTTGGCAGTGTACCTGGGAGGTTACAGGTGTGCCTTGAAGTGTCAGAGGTGAACCGGAGGCTGGGCTGTGTACCTGGGAGTGTCGGAGGTGTACTTGGGAGTAGGAGAAGGCACCTGAATGTCGGAGGTGTTCCCTTGAGTGTCAGAGGTGTACCTGGCAGTGTCAAGCTGTACCTGGGAGGTCAGAGGTGTACCAGAGTGTCAGAGGTGTACCTGGGAGTGTCAGAAGTGTACCTGGGAGTGCTGGGTGGTGTACTGGAGAGCAGGAGGTACCTGGGAGGGAAGTGGTACCTGGGAGTGTCAGAGGTGTACTTGGGAGTGTCGGAGGTGTACCTGGGAGTTCGAGAAGGCCTGGGAGTGTCTGGGTACCTGGGAGTGTCAGAGGTGTACCTGAGAGTGTCGGAGGTGTACATGGGAGGCCAGAGGTGCCTGGGAGGTCGGAGGTACCTGGGAGTGTAAGAAGTGCACCTGGGAGTGTCGGAGGTGTACCTGGGAGTGTCGGAGGGTGCACCTGGGTGTGTAAGAAGGCACCTGGGAGCAAGTCGGAGGGTGCACCTGGGAGTGTCGGAGGGTGTACCTGGGAGTGTCAGAGGTGTACTTGGAGCGTCAGGAGGTGTACCTGGGAGTGTCAGCGGTGTACCTGGGAGTGTCTGAGGTGTACCTTGGAGTGTCAGGAGGTGTGCCTGGGAGGCCAGAGGCACTTGAGCATCAGAGGTGCACCTTGAGTGTTCGAGGTGTACCTGGGAGTGTCTGGAGGTGTACCTGGCAATGTTCGAGGTACTCAGCAGCCTGGAGGTGTACCTGGCAGTGTCAGCGGTTCACTCTTGGGAGGTCATGGTACCTGGGAGGCAGAGGTGCATCAGGGAGGACAGAGGAGCACCTAGGAGGCCGGGAGTAAAAATTTAGGAGGAGAAGTGTACCTGGGAGTGTCTGGGGTGTACCTTGGGAGTGCCTGAGTGCACTGGGAGTGTCAGGGTGCACCAGGAGTGTCAGGGAGCACCTGGAGCATCAGGAGGTGTACATGGAGGTCAGAGGTGTACCTGGGAGTGCTGGTGAGGTGTATCTGGGAGTGTCGAACGCATACCTGGGAGTGTCAGAGGTGTACCAGGGAATGTCAGTGGAGTGGGAGGCCAGAGGTGTGGCCTGGGAGTGTCTGAGGTGTACCTGGCAGTGCCTGAGGTGTACCTGGCAGTGTCTGAGGTGTACCTGGCAGTGTCAGCGGTGCAGCCTGGGAGTAAGCCGGGGCGGTGTACCTGGGAGTGTCAGGGGGTGTAACAGGAGTGTCAGAGGAGTACCTGGGAGTGTCAGAGGTGTGCCCTGGGAGTGTCAGAGGTGGGTACCTGGGAGTTTCCAGAGGTACCTGGGAGTGTCAGAGGTGCACTTGGAGTGTCGGAGGTGTACGTGGGAGCAGGAGAAGAAGGTACCTTTGAATGTAAGAGGGGCACCTAGGGAGTGTGATAGGCGGCACCTGGGAGTGTCTGGGGCATACCTGGGGATGTCAGAGGTGCAATCTGGGAGTGTCAGGGGTACCAGGGAGTGCCTGGGGTGACACCTGGGAGTGTCAAAGGTGCGGCCTGGAGCAAGTCAGAGGTGTACGTAGAGCGTCAGAGTATCTGGGAGCGTCGGACGTACCTGGGGAGTGTCAGAGGTACCTGGGAGGTCAGAGGTGTACTTGGGAGGCCAGAGGTGTACCTGGGAGTGTCATGGTGTACCTGGGAGTGTTTGAGGTGTACCTGGGAGTGCCAGAGGTGCCTGGGAGTGTCAGGAGGCTACTTGGGAGTGCCATAGGCACCTGAGTGTCTGAGGTGTACCTGGGAGTGCCCGAGGTGTACCTGGCAGTGTTCGAGGTGCACCTGGCAGTTGTCTGAGGTGCACCACACTGTCATGGTCTACTGGGAGTGTCAAGGTGTGACCTGGGAGTGTTAGAGGTGTATCAGGGAGTGACAGAGGCCTAGGAGCAAGTCAGAGGTACCTAGGAGTGCAGAAGTACCTGGGAGTGTCTGGGGTACCTGGGAGTGTCAGGAGGCATACCTGGGAGTGCTTGGGGTAAAAACAGGAGCAAGCCAGTGGAGTAACGGGGTGCCTGAGGTGTACATGGGAGCAAGCCAGAGGCATACCTGGGAGTGTCAGAGGTGTACCTGGGGAGCACAGAGTGCACAGGGGAGTGCTGGGAGGCATACCTGGGAGTGTCAGAGGTGTACCTGGAGTGTCAGAGTTGTACCTGGGAGTTTAGAGGTACCTGGGAGTAAGGTGTGGCCTGAAGTGTCAGAGAACCTGGGAGTGTCAGCTGCAAACCTGGGAGTGTCGGAGGTGTACCTGGGAGCAGGAGGAAGTTTACCCTCGGAATGACGGAGGGGTAACCTGGAGCAAGTCAGGAGGTGTACCTGGCAGGCTGAAGGTACCTGGGAGTGTCAAAGGTGTAACAGGGAGAGTGTCAGAGGTGTACCTGGAGTGTCGAGGTACCTGGGGAGTGCTTTGGGTGGTACTTGAGAGCAATGGAGGTGTACCTGAGGCAAGGTACCTTGGGAGTGCTCAGAGGTGTACTTGGGAGTAAGCTGGAGGTACCTGGGAGTCTGAGAAGTGTACCTGGGAAAGTGGCTGGGTGTACCTGGGAGGTCAGGAGGTGTGTACCTGGAGAGTGTCGGAGGTGCACTTTGGAGTGTCAGGAGGTGTTCCTGGGAGCAAGCCGGAGGCGTACCTGGGAGTGTAAGAAGGGTACCTGGGAGTATCGGAGGTGTACCTGGGAGTATCGGAGGTGTAACTTTGGAGCGTCGGAGGGTACCTGGGAGGTAAGAAGGCAACGGGAGTGTCGGAGGCACCTGGGAGTGTCGTGGAGGTGCACCTGGGAGTGTTGGAGGTACCTGGCAGTGCTGAGGTGGGTACCTGGCAGTGTCTGGAGGTGTACCTGGCAGTGTCAGTTGCTCACCTGGGAGTGTTGGGCGGTGGGTACCTGGGGAGTGTTAGACGTACTGTTAGTGACAGAGGAGTACCTAGAGGTCAGAGGTACCTAGGAGCAAGGAGAAGGTACCTGGGAGTGTCTGGGGTGGCACTGGGAGTGTCAGGTGTACCTGGGAGTGTCAGGTGTACCAGGGAGTGCCTGGGTGGGAGTACCTGGGAGGCCAGAGGTGAACATGGGAAGTGTCAGGAGGCAAATTTGGGGTGTCAGAGGTGTATCTGGGAGTGAGGTGTACCTGGGGGTGTCAGAGGTGTATCTGGGAGTGTGGGATGTAGTGTGGAGGTGTACCCAGGAATGTCAGTGGAGTACCTGGGAGTGTCAGAGGTGTACCTGAGGTGTCGGGGTGTACCTGGTGTCTGAGGTGTACCTGGCAGTGTCTGAGGTGTACCTGGCAGTGTCAGCGGTGTACCTGGGAGTGTCAGGGGTGTACCTGGGGTGTCAGAGGTGTACCTGGGAGTGGGGTGTACCTGGGGTGTCAGAGGTGTGGGGGTGTGTCAGAGGTGTACCTGGGGTGTCGGGGTGTACCTGGGAGTGTCAGAGGTGTACAGGGGAGTGTCAGAGGTGTACCTGGGAGTGTCAGAGGTGTACCTGGGAGTGTCAGAGTTGTACCTGGGAGTTTCAGAGGTGTACCTGGGAGTGTTACAGGTGTACCTTGAAGTGTCAGAGGTGAACCTGGGAGTGTCAGCTGTGTACCTGGGAGGTGTGGAGGTGTACCTGGGAGTGTGAGAAGTTTACCTCGGAATGTCGGAGGTGTTCCTGGGAGTGTCAGAGGTGTACCTGGCAGTGTCAGCGGTGTACCTGGGAGTGTCAAGGTGTAACAGGGGAGTGTGGGGTGCCTGGGAGTGTCAGAGGTGTACCTGGGGTGTCAGTGGTGTGCTTGAGAGTGTGGAGGTGTGCAGGTGTAAGTGTGCCTGGGGTGTCAGAGGTGTGCCTTGGGAGTGTCGGAGGTGTACCTGGGGTCTGAGAGTGTGCACCTGGGTGGCTGGGTGTACCGGAGTGTCAGAGGGTGTACCTGAGGTGTGGGAGGTGTACTTTGGGTGTCAGAGGTGTTCCGGGAGTGTCAGGCGTACCTGGGAGTGTAAGAAGTGTACCTGGGAGTATCGGAGGTGTACCTGGGAGTATCGGAGGTGCCTGGGAGTGTCGGAGGGTACCTGGGAGTGTAGAAGCGTACCTGGGAGTGTCGGAGGTGTACTGGGAGTGTCGGAGGTGTACCTGGGAGTGTCTGAGGTGTACCTGGCAGTGTCTGAGGTGTACCTGGCAGTGTCTGAGGTGTACCTGGCAGTGTCAGTTGTCTACCTGGGAGTGTCAGCGGTGTACCTGGGAGTGTTAGAGGTGTATCAGTTAGTGACAGAGGAGTACCTAGGAGTGTCAGAGGTGTACCTAGGAGTGTTGAGAAGTGTACCTGGGAGTGTCTGGGGTGTACCTGGGAGTGTCAGAGGTGTACCTGGGAGTGTCAGGGGTGTACCAGGGAGTGTCAGTGGAGTACCTGGGAGTGTCAGAGGTGAACATGGGAGTGTCAGAGGTGTACCTGGGGGTGTCAGAGGTGTATCTGGGAGTGTCGGACGTATACCTGGGAGTGTCAGAGGTGTACCAGGGAATGTCAGTGGAGTACCTGGGAGTGTCAGAGGTGTACCTGAGAGTGTCCGAGGTGTACCTGGCAGTGTCTGAGGTGTACCTGGCAGTGTCTGAGGTGTACCTGGCAGTGTCAAGGTGTACCTGGGAGTGTCAGGGTGTACCTGGGGAGTGTCAGAGGTGTACCTGGGAGTGTCAGAGGTGTACCTGGGAGTGTCAGAGGTGTACAGGGGTGTGTCAGAGGTGTGCGGGAGTGTCAGAGGTGTGCCTGGGGAGTGTCAGAGGTGTACCAGGGGGTTTCAGAGGTGTACGGGAGTGTTACAGGTGTGCCTTGAAGTGTCAGAGGTGAACCTTGGAGTGTCAGCTGTGTGCCTGGGAGTGTCAGGTGTGACTTGGGGTGTGAAGTGTGCCTCCAGGAATGGGGTGTTTCCTGGGTGTGTCAGAGGTGTACCTGGCAGTGTCAGCGCTGTACCTGGGAGTGTCAGAGGTGTACCAGGGAGTGTCAGAGGTGTACCTGGGAGTGTCAGAGGTGTACCTGGGAGTGTCAGTGGTGTGCCTAGGGGTGTCGGAGGTGTGCCTGGGGTGGGAGGTGTGGGGTGTCAGAGGCGTACTTGAGGGTGTCGGAGGTGTACCCGGGGGTCTGAGGTGTGCTGGGGTGTCTGGGGTGTCACCTGGTGTCAGGGTGTACCTGAGAGTGTCGGGGTGTACATGGGAGTGTAGAGGTGTTCCTGGGGTGTCGGAGGTGTACCTGGGAGTGTAGAAGTGTACCTGGGGTGTCAGGTGTACCTGGGAGTGTCGGAGGTGTACCTGGGTGTGTAAGAAGCGTGCCTGGGAGTGTCGGAGGTGTACCTGGGAGTGTCGGGTGCCTGGGAGTGTCAGAGGTGTACTTGGGAGTGTCAGAGGTGTACCTGGGAGTGTCAGCGGTGTACCTGGGAGTGTCTGGGGTGTACCGAGTGTCAGAGGTGTGCCTGGGAGTGTCAGAGGTGCACTTGGGAGTGTCAGGGTGCACCTTGGGTGTCTGAGGTGTACCAAGTGTCTGGGGCAGTGTCTGGAGTGTGCAGCAGTGTCTGAGGTGTACCTGGCAGTGTCAGCGGTCTACCTGGGAGTGTCAGCGGTGTACCTGGGAGTGTTGGGGGTGTCAGGGAGTGACAGAGGGTACTAGGAGTGTCAGGGTGTACCTGGGGTGTGAGAGTGTACCTGGGGTGTCTGGGGTGTGCCTGGTGTCAGGGTGTACCTGGGAGTGTCAGGGGGGTGTACCAGGGTGTCAGTGGGTACCTGGGAGTGTCAGAGGTGTACATGGGGTGTCAGAGGTGTGCCTGGGAGTGTCAGAGGTGTATCTGGGAGTGTCGGACGTATGCCTGGGAGTGTCAGAGGTGTACCAGGAATGTCAGTGGGGTACCTGGGAGTGTCAGGGGTGCACTTGGGGTGTCTGAGGTGTACCTGGCAGTGTCTGAGGTGTACCTGGTGTCTGGTGTGCCTGGCAGTGTCAGCGGTGTACCTGGGGTGTCAGCGGTGTACCTGGGAGTGTGGGGTGTACCAGGGAGTGTCAGTGGGTACTGGGTGTCAGAGGTGTGACCTGGGAGTGTCAGAGGTGTGCCTGGGGTTTCAGAGGTGTGCCTGGGGAGTGTCAGAGGTGTACTTGGGAGTGTCGGAGGTGTCGTGGGAGTGTGAGAAGTGTACTTGGAATGTAAGAGGTGTGCCTAGGAGTGTGAAGTGTACCTGGGAGTCTGGGGTATGCCTGGGGATGTCAGAGTGCCTGGGAGTGTCAGGGGGTGTACCAGGGAGTGTCAGTGGAGTACC
This sequence comes from Homarus americanus, assembly GCF_018991925.1. Taxonomy (NCBI): domain Eukaryota; kingdom Metazoa; phylum Arthropoda; class Malacostraca; order Decapoda; family Nephropidae; genus Homarus; species Homarus americanus. The sequence continues at coordinate 20,418 of NW_024756274.1, forward strand.
TGGGAGTCAAAGGTGTACCTGGGGTGTCAGAGGTGTGCGTGGGAGTGTCAGAGGTGTATCTGGGAGTGTCGGACGTGTACCTGGGAGTGTCAGAGGTGTACCTGGGAGTGTCAGAGGTGTGCCTGGGGTGGGGTGCCTGGGGTGTCAGCGGTGTACCTGGGGAGTGTCTGAGGTGTACCTGGGAGTGTCAGAGGTGTGCCTGGGAGTGTCAGAGGTACACTTGGGGAGTGTCAGAGGTGCCTTGGGTGTCTGGTGTGCCTGGGGTGTCTGGGGTGTGCCTGGCAGTGTCTGGGGTGTGCCTGGCAGTGTCTGGGGTGTGCAGAGTGTCAGAGGTGTACCTGGGGTGTTAGGGGTGTGCCTGGGGTGTCTGGGGTGTGCCTGGGGTGTCAGGTGTGCCTGGGAGTGTCAGGGGTGTGCCAGGGGTGTCAGTGGGTACCTGGGGTGTCAGAGGTGTGCGTGGTGGTGTCAGAGGTGTGCCTGGGAGTGTCAGGGTGTGCCACGGAGTGTCAGAGGTGTACAGGGGTGTCAGAGGGTGTACCTGGGAGTGTCAGGGGTGTACCTGGGAGTGTCAGAGTTGGCACCGGGAGTTTCAGAGGTGTTCCTGGGGTGTTACAGGTGTACCTTGAAGTGTCAAGAGGTGAACCTGGGAGTGTCGCTGTGTACTGGGAGTGTCGGAGGTGTACCTGGGGTGAGAAGTTTACTCAGGATGTAGGAGGTGTTCCTGGGAGTGTCAGAGGTGTGCCTGGCAGTGTCAGCAGTGTGCCTGGGAGTGTCAAGGTGTACCAGGGGTGTCAGAGGTGTACCTGGGTGTCAGAGGGAACCTGGGAGTGTCAGTGGTGTACTTGAGTGTGGAGGTGTGCCTTGGAGTGTGGGGTGTGCAGTCGGAGGTGTGCAGGGGTCTGAGAAGTGCCTGGGAGGTCTGGGGTGTACCTGGGGAGTGTCAGGAGGTGTACCTGAGGTGTCGGAGGTGTGGGGAGTGTCAGAGGTGTTCTGGGGAGTGTCGGAGGCGTACCTGGGAGTGTAAGTGTACCTGGGGTATCGGAGGTGTACCTGGGAGTGTCCGGAGGTGTGCGGGTGTGAAGCGTACTGGGAGTGTCGGAGGTGTGCCTGGGGTGTCGGAGGTGTGCAGGGTGTCTGAGGAGTGTCCTGGGGTGTCCCAGGGTGTACTGGCAGTGTCTGGGGTGCCTGGGTGTCAGCGGTCTACCTGGGGAGTGTCAGCGGTGTGCCTGAGAGTGTTGGGGTGTATCAGGGGAGGGTACCTGGAGTGTCAGAGGGTGTGCCTAGGAGTGTGAGAAGTGTACCTGGGGAGTGTCTGGGGTGTGCCTGGGGTGTCAGAGGTGTGCCTGGGGTGTCAGGTGTGCCAGGGGAGTGTCAGTGGAGTACCTGGGGTGTCAGAGGGTGTGGGAGTGTCAGAGGTGTACCTGGGGTGTCAGCGGTGTACCTGGGGTGTCTGGGGTGTGCCTGGGGTGTCAGAGGTGTGCCTGGGGTGTCAGAGGTGCACTTGGGGTGTCAGAGGTGCTTGGGTGTCTGAGGTGTGCCTGGGGTGTCTGGGGTGTGCCTGGCGGTGTCTGGGGTGCCTGGCGGTGTCTGGGGTGCCTCAGACACTTGCCGGGCCACACCTCGGAGCAGGCCACCTCACCTTTCCCAGTACACCTCAGGGCCTCAGTCGCACCTCTGTTTGCTCCCAAGTGCACCTCTGTGCCTCAGGCACACCTCTAACCCAGACACTGAACACTCAGTCACCTCTGGAACGCTCCCAAAGTACACCTCTTGACGCTCCTGTCACCCCTGTTGCTCCCAGGTACCTCTGTTCTCCCAGTGGGCTACTTTCTCACGCTCCTAAGGCACCTCTGACACTCACAGGTACCTCTCCTGTCACTACTCTAGCTGCTCAGTACACCTCCCCGACACTGATGAACCCTTTGAGCACTGCCAGGCCACCTGGTGCACTGCCCCCTTGCCTCGGGCTGGCTCGGGGTTTACCTCGGGCATCCCGAGGTCGCCTCCGTTGCTCCCAGTCTCCGACGCTCCCAGGTACTTCTTGCTCCCGAACCTCCGACACTCCCTCCCGGGTACTGTACGCTCCCAGGTACGCCTCTGCCTGACCTCCCCGAAAATGGGCACTCTCGAATCCGCCTCGACACTCCCAGACACCCCAGATCCCAGTGCTCTCAGACTCCAGTGAACACTTGCTCCAGGTCACCTCACGTGCAACTCTGGTACATTCTCAGACGCTCCCAGACACCTCTGATGCCCTGATTGTTTCAGTGCGCCGCTGATGCTATGGTCTGGGCTGCTCCCAGTGCACCTCCGTGCATTCGGTGAGCACTCCTCAGAACGCTCTGGTGCAGAGATTTGCCTCTCAGCTCCAGACCTGGAGCACTCCCAGTTGCCTCTGACGCTCCCAGTGCCTCTGAACGCTCTGGCTGCAGACTCCTGTTGCCTGACCTTCCAGGTACACCTCTGACACTCCAGTACTCCCAGGCTGCTGCTCCAGGCTGCCTGTCGCCTCCAGTTGCTGGTGCCTCGGGTGCACCTCAGACGCTCAGGCACTGCAGACTGCTCAAAGTCTGATGGTCTTGCCTCTGGGCTCCCAGGCTGCCTGTCTGGCACCCCGGGCACCCGCTTGCTGTGCCTCTGGGCAGCTCCCAGGCGCAGTGCCTCTGAGCACTCCCAGGCAGCCCCGGATCTGCCTCTGGGCCCCAGTGCACTTGCCTCCCTGTGCACTGATCCCCAGAATACTGCGGACACGCTCTCCTCTGGGTGCAGTGCTGCTCCGTGCTCCCAGTGCGTTTGCCTCCCGTTGCCTCTTGAACGCTCCAGACACCTCAGGCTGCTCGAGACGCTCACTTTGGAGCACTTGTGCTCTGGTGCATTCCAGTGCAGCTGGTTACCTCAGTTTTCTTGAATAACACTCTATGAATTTCATTTGCTCCCGAACAACTCATGAACTCATTCTCCCAGATGAATCGATCTAGATATAACACAGATTATAGAGTTCAGAGAACTCAGTTTGATTCTGATCTGGACAGTTCTTCCGACTGCCTAGTGCACCTGTTGCTCCCAACCCACTCCCAGCACCTCCGTGCTCTCAATGCATTTGCTCCCGAGGCCACCTCTGACACTCCAGGTACGCCTCTGACACTCCTCTGTGGCCTTTGAGCACTGCCAGGCCTCTGTTGCCAGGCGCATTCCGGTGCCTCAGCTGGGCTTGCTGCCTCTGAGCACTTCAAGGCTGCCTGTGGCTGCTCCCCGGGCATCACACTGGCCTCCTGTTGCTGTGCCTCCCAGGTACACTGACTCCCAGTGCACCTCTGACTGCTCCCAGGCACCTCTGACACTCCCGAACTGCCTCCCGACGCTCCCGGAACCTCTGTTGCCCAGGCCTGCCGTGAGCAGTGCCTCCGGACAGTCCAGAACACATGGTCAGTGCACTCGGTGCTCAGTGCTCAGTGCTGGGCATTCCTGGTGCCTTATCATTCCCAGCTTTGTTTCCATACGTTTCGGTGCTCGGCGCTCTGAACGCTCTGGTCGTTATAGCAGTACGGCGACAGATCTGACATCGAGACCTTGCGACCTCTCCCCGAATGAACGACAGCAGTGCATATAGAGGACAACAGCAGATTTATCAGTTGCGGTGCTCAGGACTCGGTGCACTTGCTCGTGAGATTACCAGACGTAACTCCGGTGCATATCCGTGCTAAGATATCGATAACTCCAGATATATCGTTCTTACCTCCGTGCTTGGTATAGACATCTCGAATATTACAGCCTGCTCGACAACCAGTACCTCTTGCTCCAGTCCCCAGTGCGCTCCTGACGCTCAGATGCGCTCCCGGTGCGACTGGGCAACTCCCCGGGATGCTCGAGAGACACTCAGACCACACTCGGCTCCAGTTCAGGCCACCTCAGGTATGCTGCTGACGCTCCTGTGCCTCTGACGCTCCCAGTGCACTCTCTGTGCCTCTGACTGCAGCACCTCTGACACTCCCAGGCTCCAGGTACTCTGACAAAAATTCCCTCTGAGCACTCCCAGGCACGCTGACACAGTCCTCAGACTGACAGTGCACCTCAGACTGCCGGGTACCTCAGTTGCTCTCGAACCTCTGTTGCTCCAGTCACTCGCACAGGCACTGGTATAAGATCGTGCTCCCAGACTTGTTTGCCCCAGGCTGCACCTCTGGGTACTCTATGGGCCTCTGAGCAACTCCCAGATGCTCCTGTGCACCTGACGCTCCAGATGTGCGCCTCTGTTTGAATGCCCCAGTTTTGCTCCCCGAACTCCCGGCAACTCTAGTACGCACTCTGGGCGCTCTGGAACCTTCTCTGTCACTTTAACTGACACGACAACAGCAGATACCATGACACTCCAGACAGACTGACTGACATTCACCTCCAGACTGCCCTTAGTGCACCTCGGTGCCTTAGGGTGCGCCTCAGTTTCCCAGATGCACCCCTCCGTGCCTCCCAGGTACCTCCAGAACCGCTCTTTATCTGGTGCTCCATTTGCTCCCAGATGCTCCCGTTAACCTCCAGATAACTCGAATATCATTTTGCTCGAGGTGAAGCTCCATTCTCGGTGCATCACAGACTCGGTGCATGATATCTGGCTGATTGCCTCGTTTCCTATTTATCAAGACATCTAGAACTCTGGTTTGGAC
>NW_024756275.1:0-6257 GCF_018991925.1 Homarus americanus
CAACACCAGTAACAGCACCAACACCAGTAACAGCACCAACACCAGTAACACCACCAAAACCAGTAACAGCACCAACAATATTAACACCACCAACACCAGTAACACCACCAACAACAGAAACAGCTATAACACCAATAACAGCACCAACACCAGTAACAGCAACAACACCAGTAAGAGCACAAACACCAGTAACGGCACGAACACCAGTAACAGCACTAACACCAATAACAGCACCAACACCAGTAACAGCACCAACACCAGTAAGAGCACCATCTCCAGTAACAGCACCAACACCTTTAACAGCACTAACACCAATAACAGCACTAACACCAGTAACAGCACCAACACCAGTAAGAGCACCAACACCAGTAACAGCACCAACACAAGTAACAGCACTAACACCAATAACAGCACCAACACCAGTAACAGCACTAACACCAGTAACAGCACTAACACCAGTAACAACACCAACACTAATAACAGAACCAACACCATTAACAGCACCAACATCAGTAACACCACCAAACACAGTAACATCACCAACACCAGTAACAGCACTAACACCAATAACAACACCATCATTAATAACACCACCAACACCAGTAACACCACCCTCACCATTAACAGCACCAACACCAGTAAGAGCACCAACACCAGAAATAGTACCATCACCAGTAAGAGCATTAACACCATTAACAGGGCCGTCACCAGTAACAGCACTAACACCAGTAACGGCATCAACACCAGCAGTAGCAATGTCACTAGTAACAGCATGGACACCTGTAACACCACCAACGCCAGTAACAGCACCAACAACAGCAATAGCACCAACACCAGCAACAGCACCAACACCAGTAACAGCACCAGCACTAGCAACAGAACCAACACCAGCAACAGCACCAACACCAGTAACACCAACAATACCAGAAAAACCAATAACACCAGTAACAGCACCAGTAACACCACCAACACCAGTAACAGCGCCAACACCAGTAACAGCACCAACACCAGTAAGAGCACCAACACCAGTAACAGCAACAACACCAGTAACAGCACCAACACCAGCAGTAGCACCAACACCAGTAACAGCATCAACACCAGTAACAGCACCAATACCAGTAACAGCACCAATACCAGGAACAGCACCAACACCATTAACAGCAACAACACCAATAACAGAACCAACACGAGCAGTAGCACCAACACCAGTAACGGCATCAACACCAATAACAGCACCAACACCAGTAACTGCACTATCACCAGTAAGAGCACCAACACCAGTAACAGCACTAGCACTAGTAACAGCACCAACACCAGTAACAGAACCAACACCAGTAACTGCACCAACACCAGTAACACCACCAACACCAGTAACAGCACCAACAACAGCAATAGCACCAACACCAGCAATAGCACCAACACCAGTAACACCACCAACACTAGTAACACCACCAACTCCAGTAACACCTCCAACACCAGTACCAGCAACACCAGTAACACCACAAACACTAGTAACACCACCATCTCCAGAAACACCACCAACACTAGTAACACCAGCAAAACCAATAACAGCACCAATACCAGTAACAGTACCAACACCATTAAAAGGACCAACACCAGTAACAGCACCAACACCAGTAACACCACCAACACCACTAACAGCACCAACACTAGTAACACCAACACTAGTAACAACACCAACACCTGTAACAGCACCAACACCAGTAAGACCAACAATACCAGTAACATCACCAACACCAGTAACAGCACCAGTAACACCACCAACACCAGTAACACCAACAATACCAGTATCACCACCAACACCAGTAACAGCACCAGTAACACCACCAACACCAATAACAACACCAACAACAGTAACAGCACCAACACCAGTAAGAGCACCAACACCAGTAACAGCTCTAAGACCAGCAACAGCACCAACACCAGTAACAGCACCAACACCATTAACAGCACCAGCAGTACTAACAGCACCAACACCAGAAACAGCACCAACACCAGTAACAGCACAAACACCAGTAACACCACCAACATCAGTAACAGCACTATCAGCAATAATAGCACCAACACCAGTAACAGCACCAACACCAGTAAGAGCACTATCACCAATAATGACACCAACACCAGTAACAGCACTAGCACTAGTAACAGCACCAACAACAGCAATAGCACCACCACCATCAACAGCACCAACACCAGTAACAGCACTAGCACTAGTAACAGCACCAACAACAGAAATAGCACCAACACCAGAAACAGCACCAACACCAGGAAAAGCACCAACACCAGTAACAGCAACAACACCAGTAGCAGAACCAACACGAGCAGTAGCACCAACACCAGTAACAGCATCAACACCAGTTACAGCACCAACACCAGTAACAGCACCACCACCACCAACAGCAGTAACACCAGTAACACCAACAATACAGAAACACCCAACACCAGCACAGCACCAGTAACAGCACCAGTAACACACCAGTAACAGGAACAACACCAGTAACAGGCACACCACAACACCAGTAACAGCACCACCAGTAACAGCCAACACCAGTAACAGCACCAACACTAGTAACAGTAGCACCAACACCAGAGCAGCACCAACACCAGTAACAGCAACAACACCAGTAACAGCACCAACACCAGCAGTAGCACCAACACCAGTAACAGCATCAACACCAGTAACAGCACCAACACCAGTAACAGCACCAACACCAGGAACAGCACCAACACCATTAACAGCAACAACACCAGTAGCAGAACCAATACGAGCAGTAGCACCAACACCAGTAACAGCATCAACACCAGTAACAGCACCAACACCAGTAACTGCAGTATCACCAGTAAGAGCACCAACACCAGTAACTGCACTAGCACTAGTAACAGCACCAACACCAGTAACAGCACCAACACCAGTAACTGCACCAACACCAGTAACAATTCACCAATACCAGTAACAGCACCAACAAGAGCAATATCACCAACACCAGCAACAGCACCAACACCAGCAACAGCACGAGTAATTTCAACAGTAACACTACCCAACACCAGTAACACCACAAACACTAGTAACACCACCATCTCCAGTAACACCACCAACACTAGTAACACCACCAAAACCAATAACAGCACCAATACCAATAACAGTAACAACGCCATTAAAAGGACCAACACCAGTAACAGCACCAACACCAGTAACACCACCAACACCAGTAACAGCACCAACACTAGTAACACCAACACCAGTAACACCACCAACACCAGTAACAGCACTAACACCAATAACAGCACCAACACCAGTAACAGCACCAACACCAGTAACAGCACCAACACCAGTAACAGCAACAACACCAGTAACAGCACAAACACCAATAACAGCACCAATGCCAGTAACAGCACCAACACCAGTAAGAGCACCATCTCCAGTAACAGCACCAACACCAGTAGCAGTACCATCACCAGTAACAGCACCAACCCCAGTAACAGCACCGTCACCAGTAACAGCACCAACACCAGTAACACCACCAACTCCTGTAACAGCCCCAACAGCAGTAACACCACCAACACCAATAAGAGCACCAACACCAGTAACAGCACCAACATCAGTAACAGCACCAACACCAGTAACACCACCAACACCTTTAACAGCACCAACACCAGTAACATCACCAACACCAGTAACAACACCTTACAACAGTAACACCTCCAACACCAGTAACAGCACTGTCACCAATAATAGCACCTACACCAGTAACAGCACCAACACCAATAGGGGCACTAACACCATTAACAGCATCGTCACCTTAACAGCACCAAAAACCAGTAACAGCACCAACGCCAGTAACAGCACCAACACCAGTAACAGCACTAGCACTAGTAACAGCACCAACACTAGTAACAACACCAACACCAGTAACAGCACTAACACCAATAACAGCACCAACACCAGTAACAGCACCAACACCAGTAACAACACCAACACCAGTAACAGCACTAACACCAATAACAGCACCAAAAACCAGTAACCGCACGAACACCAGTAACAGCACCAACACCAGTAATCAGCACTAGCACTAGTAACAGCACCAACACCAGTAATAGCACCAACACCAGTAACAGCACTAACACCAGTAACACCACCAACACGAGTAACAGCTCTATCACCAATAATTGCACCAACACCAGTAACAGCACCAACACCAGTATGAGCACCAACACCATTAACAGCATCGTCACCAGTAACAGCACCAAAAACCAGTAACAGCACTAACACGAGTAGCAGCACCAACACCAGTAACAGCACTAGCAGTAGTAACAGCACCAACACCAGCAACAGCACCAACACGAGTAACACTAACAATACCAGTAACACCACCAACACCAGTAACAGCATCAGTAACACCACCAACACCAGCAACAGCACCAACACCAGTAACAGCACCAACACCAGTAACACCACAAATACTAGTAACACCAACACCAGTAACAGCACAAACACCAGTAACAGCAACACCACCAGCACCAGCAACAGCACCAACACCAGTAACACCAACAATACCAGTAACACCGCACCAACACCAGTAACAACAATAATACCAGTAACACCACCAACACCAGTAACAGCACCAGCACCAAACACTGCCAGCACCAACACCGGTAACAGCACCAACACAAGTGCAAGACCAACAATACCAGTAACACCACCAACACCAATAACAGCACCAGTAACACCACCAACACCAGTAACACCAACAATACCAGTATCACCACCAACACCAGTAACAGCACCAGCACTAGCAACAGCACCAACACCAGCAACAGCACCAACAGCAGTAACACCAACAATACCAGTAACACCACCAACACCAGTAACAGCACCAGTAACACCACCAACACCAGCAACAGCACCAACACCAGTAACAGCACCAACACAAGTAAGACCAACAATACCAGTAACACCACCAACACCAGTAACAGCACCAGTAACACCACCAACACCAGTAACACCAACAATACCAGTATCACCACCAACACCAGTAACAGCACCAGTAACACCACCAACACCAATAACAACACCAACACCAGTAACAGCACCAACACCAGTAAAAGAGCACCAACACGGTAACAGCACCAACACCAGTAACAGCTCTAAGACCAGCAACAGCACCAACACCAGTAACAGCACCAACACCATTAACAGCACCAGCACTACTAACAGCACCAACACCAGAAACAGCACCAACACCAGTAAAAGCACAAACACCAGTAACACCACCAACACCAGTAACAGCACAATCACCAATAATAGCACCAACACCAGCAAGAGCACTATCACCAATAATAACACCAACACCAGTAACAGCACTAGCACTAGTAACAGCACCAACAACAGCAATAGCACCACCACCATCAACAGCACCAACACCAGTAACAGGATCAACACCAGTAACAGCACTAGCACTAGTAACAGCACCAACAACAGCAATAGCACCAACACCAGCAACAGCACCATCACCAGTAATAGCACCAACACCAGTAACAGCACCAACGCCATGCAAACAGCACCAACACCATTAACAGCAACAACACCAGTAACAGAACCAACACCAGCAATAGCACCAACACCAGTAACGGCATCAACACCAGTAACACCACCAACTCCTGTAACAGCCCCAACAGCAGTAACACCGCCAACACCAATAAGAGCACCAACACCAGTAACAGCACCAACACCAGTAACACCACCAACACCTTTAACAGCACCAACACCAGTAACATCACCAACACCAGTAACAACACCTTACAACAGTAACACCTCCAACACCAGTAACAGCACTGTCACCAATAATAGCACCAACACCAGTAACAGCACCAACACCAACAGGGGCACTAACACCATTAACAGCATCGTCACCTTAACAGCACCAAAAACCAGTAACAGCACCAACACCAGTAACAGCACCAACACCAGTAACAGCACTAGCACTAGTAACAGCACCAACACCAGTAACAACACCAACACCAGTAACAGCACTAACACCAATAACAGCACCAACACCAGTAACAGCACCAACACCAGTAACAACACCAACACCAGTAACAGCACTAACACCAATAACAGCACCAACACCAGTAACAGCACCAACCCCAGTAACAGCACCGTCACCAGTAACAGCACCAACACCAGTAACAGCAGCAACACCAGTAGCAGCACCAACACCGGTAACAGCACCAACACT
>NW_024756276.1:0-9465 GCF_018991925.1 Homarus americanus
CTGTCACTTCCCCATCCTCAGGACATACTTATGCTGCCACTTCCCCATCCTCAGGACATACTTCTGCTGTCACTTCCCAATCCTCAGGACATACTTATGCTGCCACTTCCCCTTCTTCAGGACCTACTTCCGCTATTACTTCCTTTGGACAAACTTCTGCTACGACTTCCTCAGGATACACTTCTGCTGCCACTTCCCCTCCCTCGGATACAAGTCACCATGAGTCCCGGAGCTGACACTGATATCCACCACTTCCGACAGCCAAGAAGCACCTCAGCCTAACCACGCGCTGGACGGTACTTGTCGCTCCCCTTATGGTGGTCCTGTGTCTGTCTCTCTTGTTTTCTATCATTAATCTGTTTGTCTGTGTGTGTATTGTTGACTAAGTACATGTGTGTGTGTGTGTGTGTGTGTGTGTGTGTGTGTGTGATATACTCTCTCTCCTTCTATAACCTCCCAAAGACATCATTTCCAAAACCCAGTACACTCATCATGTAGGATCCCGGACGCAGTAACAAGTTCCGCCTCACAATAAAAGTTTTCTCGTTGCCCTTACACTGGGGACTGGCAGTAACCCCTCCTCCGCGGCCCCTCCCCCTGGCCCTCCTACCCGGTCACCCCACCCCTCCCCCCCCCACCCCCGGCCCCATCCTACAATCCAGATTTCTCAGTCGTTTAACAGATACACAGAGAACTCTACGAGATGTAATAAAACTAAAACTACTCTTACGGAAGGGAGGTTTTTAGGGGTCCAGCATCTGACTGTTGAGCTATGAAGGCGATATGTACTGTTGTTTACATGTTTATTGTCTCCCGGCCCCCGCTTAGCTGAAGGGTCCTAGGAGTGTTGTGTCCGTCTGTCTGTACGTTCATCTTGTTCCTCCCTGTGTATGTCCATCACTCCAATCCTCTGTATGTCTGCCCGTCCATGCACCCCTCAATGAGTCCATCTGTTGCTCAGTCTGGTCATATGTTCCTCTGCACGTTCGTGTGTCAGAGTTGTGAACGCGACGCCACGAGAACGAACTGAACTATGGTCTCCATCTCTGGCACAAAGCTGCCTGATCTGGGGCTCTCAGACGAGGCCAATAAGCAATATTTTTCCCTCCTGATGTAGAGGAATTGTGACTTCTATGTCGTCTTGGGTCACCAGTCGTGGCTGGAGGGGGGGGGGGGTAGATCGACGGGTTCTTATTGTGCGAGTTATATTAATCTAAGAAATTTATAATTTTCCATGATAACTTCATATAAGTTACATTTGTATCTATGATTAATGTAAAGTATTTATTCAACATGACTTAGTGAATGATAAACAAACTGACAGTTGGCTTATTTTTTCTCCTTTATCTCTTGCGTAAACCCCACGAGGAAGATAATTGTCTTTGCCAGGGAAATGGAATTTATAGTCTCGGTAAGCCTAACTGTCTTATATACAACAAATGAAAAAAATTCTGTTATTTTATTTAACTCTACACAACCGAACTTCCCGCTGTTTCTATATTCTACAAGACGGTCATAGTTTGTTTTACGTATCATCCTCTCTTTATCCTATCACTGTTTACTACTTCATTTTCTATCGAAAAAATACAAAGTTGTTTCAAACATAAGGGAATTACTGATGGCAGAGACACATAATGTAGTTGTCACACACAACAACTGCCTGGAATATAACCACGTATGTGGTTCCCGGGACTCTTTATCACACCCTGCACCATGACCTATGAACACCCTCTCCTGGCGACCACCTGGCTAGGCAGGCCCTTGGTTCTTACAACCCGCACCCTGGTACATCCTCCACTACCCCAGGCGAAGACACATAACCCTTAATTTAGAACCATTACCTGTTGCTGTCTCTGGCCAAACACCGTACCTGCAAAACACAAAAAAATATCACTATTAGCTGAAGGAAAAATAATATTTATAGGGAATTAATTGTTACTTGTACATTTCAACGTTACTCTTAATAAGTTTACAAGAGCAGGTGAGATACTGTGACAAACTGCAATTTATTTTCCTAATGCAATATTTTCTCCGCGACATCCACCGCATCTGATGGTGAGGAAGCACTTTCTTAACACACCATTATTGAACTTATAATGTATACATAAACTACATGTTAAGTGCTACCTAAAAAAAATCTTGTATCACTGATTCTAATTATCTCGTAGAGTTGTACACAAACAATAAAGTGCTTAAGTGAGTGCGTAAGTAGCAAGCAGTATAAGTAAATAAGTGTATTCGTACATAAATATGCCCGTAAATAAATAAATAAATAAATAAATGAATAAATAAATAAATAAATAAGTAATAAAAGTAATTAAGTTATTATCTAGCTAATATATTAGAAACTCGACATAATTCAGTAAATTGCGTGCGCACCGTGTTTGGAGGCCACATTTACCGTGCCTCGGGAAAATTGGCTGGCAGGGAGCATATTGTCCGGCGGGAACATTTTAAGCGATATGTTCAATTTCCTTCCAAAGGTGATTAAAGTTATTTTTGTTGGAAAACTCAAGTTTTAATTCAACTCTTATGTTCCTGTCATAAGCCTTTCGCAAAAGTGCAGTGCAGTGGTTTTTACCGGGGAAAAATTGAGTGTGTACAATTTTAAAAAAAGAAAGAAAGAAAGAAAGAAAGAAAGAAAGAAAGAAATGCAAAAGAAAGAAAAAGATTTAAGGAGAACAACAACAACAACAACAACGACAACAACAACAACGACAGCAACAACAACAACATAAAGAGCAAGGAAGGAGGAACAAGAAATAGCGGAGGAGGAGACCGCTAATCTCCCCGTCGGGCCACACCAGTTCCAAAGAAGAACCGACGGAATAGCCTGATTATCCACTTCTTCAGTGGTTTTGTTGAGACACACATTCACCTACAAAGATCACAGTTAGAAAATTACGACTGTTTGAGTCCTCGATTTGACAGCATACTATGGACGGATTGATACACGGACAGACACACGGACGGACTAATACACGGAGAGACAAACGGACTGACTGATACATCGACAGACGAACAGACGATCTGATAGGAAACACAGACAGATACACGGACAGACTGATAAACTAATATAGACAGGAACGGACTGATCAACCAACAGACCCACGGACGGACTAATAAACCAACAGACTGGAGGACGGACTAATAAACCAACAGACTGGAGGACGGACTAATAAACCAACAGACTGGAGGACGGACTAATAAACCAACAGACTGGAGGACGGACTAATAAACCAACAGACTGGAGGACGGACTAATAAACCAACAGACTGGAGGACGGACTAATAAACCAACAGACTCGAGGACGGACTAATAAACCAACAGACACACACAAACATACAGTATAGTCGAACAGTCTACTACGGACCTAAAATAATCACTCCTATTGTTCTCTCTCCAGACGGCAGTAAACACAAATAAATTCAATTACTTTAAAACATTCCCATATATCAACACACAAAGTATCTAATGTGTGAGTACTTGAAGATCATTAGGTGATGGAGAATGGAAATTTGACGTATTTTCTCGAATTTGTCTCTGTATTAAGCAGTGTTATTTTCAATCTGTAGTTCCGATATACAATGTAATGAAAAGCAGATATTACCAACTGTTTGGAGAATTTTGTCCACAACTGTACATCATAAAATAGAACATAGGTTAACACGATCACCCTTACAGCACTAATATGTTTTATATATATATATATATATATATATATATATATATATATATATATATATATATATATATATATATATATATATATGTGTGTAAGACCCTTAAATTCAGCCTTTTTCGATTCACCAATCTTATTATATCTAGTTTCTTTTAACCTTACTCAAGCAGCGTGTAATTACTGTATTGTAACTGCGAGCCAAGAACGAATTTAATACTCATTGTTTTTTTTAAGGGGATACAACATAAATTAACAGTGTTTGTACGTCATGATAGTCCCAGCTATTAATACCAACAGAGAAATTAATAAGTATTCAATTTTAGAACCATGTTAAGTTAAAGCATCCTGAATCTATTTGTAACCTTTATTATATACGGAATATGTATATATATATATATATATATATATATATATATATATATATATATATATATATATATATATATATATATATATATATATATATATGCTGATAACCACAAGGAAAGAAGAAAACACGAAGTTCCCAAGCGCTTTCGTGTAATTCACATCTTCAGGGGTGAGTACAGACTAGAGAGAGTAATACAAATCAAGGTGTATATATACAGAGGAGGGTGAGACCAGGTCCACAATGGTCAGGTATTAGGTAATGACCCTACTAATCTTTAAATAGCACACAACGGTTGGTGGTCAGGTCAGATGGTCAAGTGACCCGGCCTTCTCACCTGATCACAAATCTTCTTAATTACAAAATTGTCCAGCTTGTACATGCCGTTACTCAAATTCATGTTGAATGCTTCGGTATGTTTAATAAGACTAGATTCTATGATGTTCCTACTATCAATTGAATTACATGGTAATATTGAGGAGGCATTATCCCAGTCAATGCAATGCTTGTTATCCCTCAAATGAACAAACAGAGCATTGGATTCCTGGCCTGTCCTAACACTGTATTTGTGTTGTTTAATTCTAGTTGCAAGATCTTTACCTGTCTGGCCTAAGTAAAACATATTACATTCCTTGCAAGGAACTTTATAAATGCAACCAATTGTGTTGTTGGGGGAGTTCTTGATTAACATTTGTTTAACAGTGCATGAGTTTTTAAATGCCACATTGACGTTCCAGGTTTTTAGCTGTGCAGGAATGTGTGAGAAATTTTTGTGAAATGGTAATATTAAGATATTCTTATGGTCATGGGTGGGCTTGGGGTCAGTTCTATAAAAAGTTTTCTTAGTAATGTTTAAGCATTTGTCTATGAAAGATCTAGGGTATTTAAGGTTTGAGCCAATATTATATATATATTTGTATTCCTCATCGATGAATTCCGGACTGCAAATTCTCAAGGCACGTAAAAACATTGTTGAAAATACTGACTGTTTGACTTTATTATGGTGGGCAGAATAATAATGAATGTATGAACACACATTAGTTGGTTTTCTATAAATACTGAACTTAAAAGTGTTACCTATTCTGTGTATCAGACAGTCTAGGAATGGCAATTTACAGTCTTGCTCTAATTCCACAGTGAATTTGATCGAGGGGGCTAAGTTGTTAAGTTGTGGCAGGAAAGCTTTTAGGTCCTCATTACATGGCCAGAGACATAATACATCATCAACATATCTAAACCAGACTGCTGAGGGTGGTAAAATATTATTTAATAGTTTCTTTTCAAAGAATTCCATATATAGGTTGCTTAATACAGGTGAGAGTGGATTACCCATTGCCATACCAAATTTTTGAGCATAATATTCCCCATTGAATTCGAATTTGCAATCCTTAATACATAGTTTGATGAGTTCGATGAAGTCGTCTTTCGAGACGGGCAGTGAAATGTTATCCAGGGAATCTATGAGGAACTCTAGTAAATCATCAACTGGGACCTTTGTAAAGAGTGACGTTGCATCAAAGCTGACCAGTTTAAAATCATGATTAATGTGTAAGTTATTGAGTTTATCAACCAGATCCATATTATTCTTGATATTGGAGTTAGAAATGTTGCCAACTAGGGGGATTTAGTAAAGAAACTAGCCATTTAGATAGTTTATATACACACCTGGTGTTAGTGCCATAGTAAATTAATACACATTACCTATTCAATTAAGTCAATGCGGTATATTATTGGTATTTAGTATAACATGGTGGACCTTAACACGTTAATATAGAGCCGGTATTAACAATAGATTAGTTTAATACCCCAGTTTCTGAACTAATCTTCCTCGCCACTCCCTAATTCCTCTCTCTTACCAACACGTTCTTCGTTTTCTTCTATTTTCTTCTTCTTTTCTACTTATTTTCTTCTTTGTCTGTTCTTATTACAATTTATTCCTCCTCCTACACCACCACCTTCTTTCCCATTTCCTTCTTCACCTCCTCCTCCTTCTCCACTTCCGCCACCCTGGATCAGACACCACCACACTTGACACAACATCAGCACCACCACCACACCTAACAATACCACCACCACCACAATTAACACATCACCATACCTAACATACTACACACAATACTACCAACACCACACACAACACCACTACCACACCATCACCACACCTAACACATCACACCTAACACACCACACCACCACCACACCTAACACACCACACCACCACCACACCTAACAACACCACCACCACAACTAAGACAAACCTGCAGACCAACGCCTCAGCCATACCTGTGGTTTAACCGACACTTGAAGTCTGCTCGAGTTGACAACAGAAATATGGCGACAACAACATAACACTGACAGGAAGACTTTCTTAACCGAGCGACTAGACAAACAAGGTACCTACGTGGTAAACAAGATCCGAATATATACACTGAACATTAAAACAAACAAGGTAAACAGTATTAGTCAAAGCAAGAGAAACTAGTAAGAAATAAACAACATATGCAAACAATTTCGACAAAATATTATAACATAGCACAAGAAACAAGTTAAACAAAGTACAAAATAAATTACTAGATAAAAATAGTAATAATAAAACAAGGTGTAAGGCAAACAAGACACACGTTAACAGGAAAATAAAACCACATATACAAGACAGGATGTAAACAAAAAGCGCATCAAACAGAGCAGGAGATCAAATGTGAACTATGCAGGATATTAAGCAATAACTGAAAATGTAAATAAAATAAACAAGACAAAAGACAAATTACGAGTTAAACAAGAAACTCGCCAAACAAAGGCTGGGACAAAACAAAAAAACGACTGAAACAATACCTGAGATAAATAAGACACGAATTAAACAATGGCTGGGACAACCAAAACCCAAGTGAGGCCGTGGAGGCGGGCCGGGGAGGTAGGTGGTGGTGGTTCAGGTGTTATTAAGGTGCCACGTTAATTGTCCCGTGAAGGATGTACGATGAATTACGACTACAGTACCACATCCTCCCCCACGGTGGCCTCCACCGTCACCCTGCAGTCCACCATGCACCTGATGCTGCTGCACCTACAGGATCACTTCCCCCATAGTCCACCATCACCACCTGCTGCCACTGCACCTACAGGATCAACTCCCCCACAGTCCACTACCACCACCTGCTGTTGTTGCTGCTGCGGCTGCTACTGCACCTACAGGATCAACTCCCCCACAATCCACCATCACCACCTGCTGCCACTGCACCAACAAGATCACCTCACCCACAGTCCACTACCACCACCTACTGCTGCTGCACATACAAGATCACCTCCCCCACAGTCCACCATCACCACCTGCTGCTGCTGCACCTACAGCTTCAACTCCCCCACAGTCCTCCACCACCGCCACCACCTGCTGCTGCTCCTGCTGCACCTACAGGATCAACTACCCCACAGCCCACCACCACCCCTTGCTGCTGTTGCTGCACCTACAGGATCACCTCCCCGACACTCCACCATCACCACCAGCTGCCACTGCACCTACAGGATCACCTCCCCCACACTCCACCACCACCACCTGCTGCTTCTGCACTTACAGGATCGACTCCCCCACACTCCACCATCACCCCTGCAACCACTGCACCTACAGAATCACCTCCCCCACAGTCCACCATCACCACAACCTGTTGCCACTGCACCTACAGGATCACCTCCCCCTCAGTCCACCATCACCACCTGCTGCCACTACACTTACAGGATCAACTCCCCCACAGTCCACCATCACCACCTGCTGCTGCTGCACCTACAGGATCACCTCCCCCACAGTCCACCATCACCACCTACCGCCACTGCACCTGCAGGATCAACTCTCCCACAGTCCACTACCACCTACTGCTGCTGTTGTTGCTGCTGCACCTAGGACATCAATTCCCCCAGAGTCCACCACCACTCTGCAGCTGCACCTACAGGATCACCTCTCCCAGTCCACGCTCACCACCCTACCGCCACTGCACCTGCAGAGACCAACTCCCCTGATCACTACCCACCACCACACTACTGTTGTTTTGCTGTTGCTGCTGCTGCACCTGGGGCATCACTCCCCAGTCACACCACACACTCTGCAGCTGCACAGATCGCTTCCACCCAGTCACCGCACCTGCTGCTTCACCTACAGATCACCTCCCCTGATCCACCACCACCTGCTGTTGCTCCTGCACCTACAGGATCAACTCCCCCACAGCCCACCACCACCACCTGCTGTTGCTGCTGCACCTACAGAATCACCTCCCCCACAGTCCATCACCACCTGCTGCTGCTGCACCTACAGGATCAACTCCCCCACAGTATACCACCACCAACTGCAGCTGCTGCTGCACCTACAGGATCAACTCCCCCACGGTCCACCGCCACCACCTGCCGTTGCTGCTGCACCTACAGAATCAACTGCCCCACAATCCACTACCACCACCTGCTGCTGCTGCTTATGTTGTTGTTGTTGTTGCTGCTGGTAGTGCAGCTGCTGCACCTACAGGACCAACTCCACCACAGTCCACCACCACCACCTACTGTTGCTGCTGCTGCACCTACAGGATCAACTCCCCCACAGTACACTACCTCCACCTGCTGCTGCTCTTGTTGTTGTTTCTGCTGCTGCACTTACAGGATCAACTCCCCCACAGTCCACCATCACCAAATGCTGCCATTGCAAATACAGGATCAACTCACCCACAGTCCACTACCACCACCTACTGCTGCTGCACATACAAGATCACCTCCCCCACAGTCCATCACGACCTGGTGCTGCGGCTGTACCTTCAAAATCACCTCCCCCACAGTCCACAATCACCACCTGCTGCCATTGCAAATACAGGATCAACTCACCCACAGTCCACTACCACCACCTACTGCTGCTGCACATACAAGATCACCTCCCCCACAGTCCATCACGACCTGGTGCTGCGGCTGTACCTTCAAGATCACCTCCCCCACAGTCCACCATCACCACCTGCTGCCATTGCAAATACAGGATCAACTCACCCACAGTCCACTACCACCACCTACTGCTGCTGCACATACAAGATCAGCTCCCCCACAGTCCATCACGACCTGGTGCTGCGGCTGTACCTTCAAGATCAACTCCCCCACAGTCAACCACCACCACCTGTTGCTGATGCTGCAGCTACAGCATCAACTCCCCCACAGGCCACCACCACCACCTGCTTCTGCACCTACAGGATCAACTCTCCCACAGGCCGCCGCCACCACCACCTGCTGCTGCTGCTGCTGCTGCTGCTGCTGCTGCTGCTGCTGCTGCTGCTGCTGCAGCTGCTGCTGCTGCTGTTGCTGCTGCACCTACAGGATCAACTCCCCCAAAGTCCACTACCACCACCTGCTCCTGCTGCTGCACCTACAGGATCAACTCCCCCACAGTCCACTACCATCACCT
>NW_024756277.1:0-10111 GCF_018991925.1 Homarus americanus
AGTGAGATGTAGTGAAGATTGTGAAGTGAGATGTAGTGAAGTTTGTGAAGTGGGATGTAGTGAAGATTGTGAAGTGAGATGTAGTGAAGATTGTGAAGTTGGATGTAGTGAAGATTGTGAAGTGAGATGTAGTGAAGATTGTGAAGTGAGATGTAATGAAGATTGTGAAGTGGGATGTAGTGAAGATTGTGAAGTGAGATGTAGTGAAGATTGTGAAGTGAAATGTAGTAAAGATTGTGAAGTGGGATGTAGTGAAGATTGTGAAGTGAGATGTAGTGAAGATTGTGAAGTGGGATGTAGTGAAGATTGTGAAGTGAGATGTAGTGAAGATTGTGAAGTGAGATGTAATGAAGATTGTGGAGTGAGATGTAGTGAAGATTGTGAAGTGAGATGTAGTGAAGATTGTGAAGTGAAATGTAGTGAAGATTGTGAAGTGAGATGTAGTGAAGATTGTGAAGTGAGATGTAGTGAAGATTGTGAAGTGGGATGTAGTGAAGATTGTGAAGTGAGATGTAGTGAAGATTGTGAAGTGAGATGTAGTGAAGATTGTGAAGTGAGATGTAGTGAAGATTGTGAAGTGAGATGTAGTGAAGATTGTGAAGTGAGATGTAGTGAAGATTGTGAAGTGAGATGTAGTGAAGATTGTGAAGTGAGATGTGGTAAAGATTGTGAAGTGAGATGTGGTGAAGATTGTGAAGTGAGATTTGGTGAAGATTGTGAAGTGACATGTGGTGAAGATTGTGAAGTGAGATATGGTGAAGATTGTGAAGTGAGATGTAGTGAAGATGTGAAGTGAGATGTAGTGAAGATTGTGAAGTGAGATGTAGTGAAGGTTGTGAAGTGAGATGTAGTGAAGATTGTGTAGTGAGATGTAGTGAAGATTGTGAAGTGAGATGTAGTGAAGATTGTGAAGTGAGATGTAGTGAAGATTGTGAAGTGAGATGTAGTGAAGATTGTGAAGTGAGATGTAGTGCAGATTGTGAAGTGAGATGTAGTGAAGATTTTGAAGTAAGATGTAGTGAAGATTGTGAAGTAAGATGTAGTGAAGATTGTGAAGTGAGATGTAGTGAAGATTGTGAAGAGAGATGTAGTGAAGATTGTGAAGTGAGAAGTAGTGAAGATTGTGAAGTGAAATGTAGTGAAGATTGTGAGGTGAGATGTAGTAAAGATTGTGAGGTGAGATGTAGTGAAGATTGTGAAGTGAGATGTAGTGAAGATTGTGAAGTGAGATGCAGTGAAGATTGTGAAGCGAGATGTAGTGAAGATTGTGAAATAAGATTATAAATTAAACTGTAGTAATTGAGGTTAAACGAACGCGGGTTATTCTGTAGTGTATCCGTGTCTTGTTAACGTGGAACCAACATGGCGGTGGTTCTCAATATAGATATGTTATTTTGCCGGGAATTTCTGTCAAAACAAAATAAGAATCAACCATATTTAGCTCTAAATTAACCTAACGGCTTTATTATATATTCTAAGTTTTTTAAGTTGGATAGATCAGATCAGGTTAAGTCAGGTTGGGTTAGGTTAGGTTAGTTTTGTTAATTTTGCCACTTAGAGGCTAGTTTATTGTGCCCCCCATACTCATCCTGTCAGCTGTAGCACAGAGAGATTACAAAGTGGTGTTAGATGAGGTAGGCGGTTAAGTTAAGTTTCAATAGCTTAGGTTAGATTATGTCAGGTTGGGTTAAGTTAGGTTAGGTAGGTAATAAGTAGATAGGTTATGTTAGGTAGGTGGGAAAGTTAGGTTTGAATAGGTTAGCTTATGTCAGACGGGGAGGTTAGGTTAGATTATGTCAGGTTAGGTTAGATTATGTCAGGTTAGGTCAGATTACGTCAGGTTAGGTTAGATTATGTCAGGTTAGGTCTGATTACGTCAGGTTAGGTTAGATTATGTCAGGTTAGGTAAGTAGGTAGAGGTGGGTAAAAAAGGTTAGGTTAGGTCGGCAGGTTTTAGTGTAGGAGCTTAAGTAATCCCGTGAAAATTTCATGTTAATTTTTGACACCATACATTATAATAATCCTTATAAACTATGTTAAGGAACTGTGGTGTCATTTTTTCTGAACGGTTTATTATAAGTTTTATGCCTTTAAAGAAGTTTTATTAAAGAGAGGCGTAATGAACCACAGATGTATTACCATTAAGTCCTAATTAACTTAAAACATGACTAATAACCTATGAACATGTAGTATTATATGATTACAATTTAACATAATATATCATGAATGCTGTTATAATATCATAAGTGTGTTACAAACATGGCTGCTCATATATGCCATCCTGTCTCTGGCAAAGAAGAGATTGCAGTAAGTAAAATTATTTGCTAAAGACAAATACTGGAAATTAAACATATACATATTACCATTATCTGAAAAGCTTAGAGCCACCGTTTTATATTTATTAAAAGTTTGTAGTGTTATACATCATGTGTAAACAAGTCACAAGTTATTATTTACGACATTGCTTCAGTCCTCGTCATCAGAGTCTTCTGTGTACAACAGATTCCTTCACCTTGTTTAGGCATTTCTCATCATCTGCTTGACAGTTACACATCTCGGTGCATATCATGCTATTCTTTCTGATTCTTTCTGTATGAACATGACAATGATCCACATTTCCTGACGCCACATCCACATTTAACAAGTTCTGTGATTGCTTCTGGAGCTGGTGGTTGGTCTGATATTACTAGTATGAAACAGTCATTGTCAATCTTCCAGCCATGCTCTAATTGTGAAAGCATTTCACTGTCTGCATCACAAGACCACAGAAGAGCTTGATACCTTCCTCTCAATATATGATACTTTAGAGTTGCTGCAGTCGCTTGTAGTTCTCCAGCTTCTGCCTGCGTTTTCTTGAAGAGATGCCATTTAAGTTATGACAGTTTAGTGAAAGTCATTCGTGGACAGTAGAGCTTAAATACAAATTCCTTTAGACCAATAAACATGTCTGCTGGAGGGCATTTGGTCTACTCAGCATCTTGAATGTATCTAGGACTTTTGTGTTAGATTTCATCAAAGTGCTCCAACATGCTTTCTTTCCTTTGCCAACAAATTTTCCAATGCAGTCAGATCCTGTGAAGGCATGGAAACCTGTAAGGCTCTCTGCCCAATGTGTCGTCGCTCACCAGTTCCTGTTTTCATACTTGTATTTTCTCCAAGTTGAGGCTGCTTTAATATGCCAAACACATCAGTGTCTGGTAACTTGATATGTACAGTGTTGCCCTTCTGTGATGCATATACTGTATGTCCTGCTTAAGTTCTATAACTTGTGATAGCAATTTGATGGTTGAAGTCTTATTTGCTGCTTTCCACGACAGAAGATTAACCTTGGACATCTTTTTCCAGATGCTCAATGGACCAACAATACGTTTCTTGACAAAATTTTCATAATTTTGTCTTCCAACTTCATATGCACATAGATTGTCATATTTGGCATTTTCTGGCATTACAGCTCCAGTTACCAAGTTTAAAAGAGCATCATTTTCCTGGGATTACAGTCACCAATAACATTATGTAGCTTCTGTACATCAGCATATTGACGGCTGACAATAGCTGTAGAGAGCTCATGATGTTCTGTTCTTTTGTAATCTTTATGAGTTTGATATTTTATGTAATGAACTTAATTTGAAAACCCAAATGGTAGTATATGATCTTTTATCACCTTAGACACTCTGTGCGTCATGCCTCTCAAGTGATTTTTTTCCTCTCTTACTTCTCTGGACAAATACGACCTTTATCCCATCAGAAAAATATCACCATATATTTTCTTAATCTACAGGTGCCAAGGTTTAAAATGACGGATGGTGTTAAAAATTAACCTGAAATTTTACGCGGACTACATATTGTCTTGTTGAGTTTCTGAGAGAACTTCACGGCTAAATAGCGCCTCTGTATTGATAGCCGTTATACAGTCGAATATCCACCATCATAGTTAAATTTCTTCTTTTATGTCCCGCTTATTTTGTCCCAATTCTGCTATCGTGAGTGCTTTTTATTTTTGCTATCTTAAGTATCTTTTTTTTCCTCACTTGCTATCTAAGCATGATGTTTTTTCATTTTAAGTATAACTAACCATATTTTGTTTTTATTATAAAATGTGATTGATATAGACAACAGAAGTAAATATCAGCTGGAGGTCGTAAACGAAGCTGATGTGAAGTATTTTGACTCACTGTTCCCACGAACTAATTGCTTCTCTGGTTTATACCCAAGAAATAAAACCGTCAACGAACCATCCGATTCAAATGTGTCTTAGGCGATACAGGGTGTTTAGGCGTCATTCTGATACCAAGAATGACTTTGTGTACTGTGGTGAAGCTGGGGGTAGGATAGGGTTGGGTTGGGTTGGGATGGGTTAGGATTACGCATGTGTGGGTATATTCTGTCGCATTTTATAGGTATCTTGCGTCTTTTCTTTATTCCTTCTTTATCATGAGTATCTGTGCCTATTAATACACCACCTCGCAGGATAGTGGAAGAGGAATGGATAGTAACGAGATAATATTCTTCTTACATATACCTTAGCTTGATTACAGGTAACACCAGGTAGAAGTTACGTGACTCTTAAGAGCTTTCCTCGACTTGGCTGATTCAACTGTAAGACTTGCTGTATTTATCCTTATTAAAATCCTCCACCTGTTAGACCCTCCACTTGTAAGACTCTCCACCTGTAAGACCCTCCACTTGTAAGACTCTCCACTTGTAAAACCCTTTATGGATTTGAAATACCTTCTCGTCTTGACTCCACTAGTACTGTACACACCCTCTCTAGCCTTAGTTTACAGTAATGTTGAAGTATATAATGAAGACTCACAGCTCATGGGTTAGAAAAACAAAAGATGCTTGTTTTATTTATTTATTTATTTATTTATTTATAGCTTATTTTAGAATCCCCGAAAGTTAGAACAAAATGGCTGATGGGACTCACAAGCGGGCGATGTTTACAGTATGGACCAAGAATAAAAAATAAATGAAAAATAAAATAAATAAATCGTAAATTGGTGCATTGTTTCTCCAGGGGTAATTATAGAAGTACAAATGTTCTCCAGCAGTGGGTAACGATCATAGCCACGTATAGAGCTTCTAACGCAGGTAGATTGATATAGATGCATTACCTGGAGTTAGTGGGTTACAGGGGCCTCCTACACGATAATATTAAAGGTGTTTTTTCCTTCTGTTTGTGGCACTCGAGGTGTTTAGGTTAGGTTTAATTAAAATGGTTTAGTTATAATAGTTATATTACGATAAGTTAAGTTGAATTTAGAACTTTGATTTGAATATATCGTGTTTTAGAAGGATTTGTTAGCTAATAAGTTTAATTTGGATAAGTTTAGTTTAATTTAGATCATTTGATTTTACAAGGTCGTATTATAATGACTGGGAACCATATAGAAAACTGTTAGAGAAGTAAATATTTCTACGGCAGTGAATGAGTAAGTCAATAAGTGGTGTATAGAGCTGCTGACGCAACTTAAACGGTATATACTGTACATTATATGTTATCAGAGCTTTCCTGTTGTACGTAACCGCCTCCGCCAAAGTGTCTTACTGGCTCATGTGAAGATTAGCCTCTAGGCTTTATTTTAACCTCAGATTAATCCACACTGCACCGCCTCGATTCCGACCTGACCTGACCCACCTCACCACCCACTCCCAATTCACTCCTACTCCTGGCTCCCACCCTAATACCCTACTCCTATACCCCACTTAACCCCAACCCAACCTAACTTCCCAAGTGAAGAAGACCACACAGCCAAGCTGGGAGGTTAATCTTCAGGAAATCTATCTAATTAACAATTTTTTGGTCAGGTGAGGCCTTCCTACCTTACTCGAGAGCAGGAGGAGGATACTCTATAACGTCTACAGATTCTATCGTTGGTCCAAGGCAGATATTGAATACCTTTGTTTACTCTTCTAGGCTTAAAGAACACATCTTAACATCATAAGACTATTCGCCCCAGTCACAATAATACAGTAATTGATTGTTGTATTCTTAATAAAATTTACGGTGTATCTTGTGAACCAGATTTATTGTTTGACCTTAGTGAATGAGAAACTGGTTGAGGTGTATTGTGGTAAACATCCTTAAGAGCAGCTCTGTGTGTTCTTACGACCTCAAAGTAACACAAAAGGTAGCCAATATCTACCCTTGATCAGTCACTTTATGTAGATGTCAATTGTGTCATTTTTCTAGACTTAGTGCCCCCTGAAGGAGAAAGTAAATACAATGTTGATATATTTTGGTCACAACACACATTAGTAGATTATTTTTCCTTTTTAACTAAATAATTAACACTATGAAGCTAACTAATTATATAACTCAAAGATGGTAACCAATATGGCGTCGATATTGTTCACATACTCTATGATAAATAGATGTATTGTCTGTTTAATTTTAGGGAAGAATTTAATTTATAAACTTTTGGGAATCTGGATACAGGAGTTTTGTCTTTGTGTGTGTGTGTGTGGTGATGATGACGCATACTTTCCTCTGCAGTGAAAAAAATATCTTGACATTGCAAAGTTTAACCGTAAGCCGAAGGAACGTTTGTAATGTGACTTGTTATGTGAAATTGTAACTTGAAATTCTTTGTGAAAAAATATTTCCCTATAAAGTTTGGCAATAAATGAAGTATTACATCAAGGTGTAACTTGTAGTTCCTTGTGTAGTAATTACCTATGTGGACGATACAGCTACTCCAGGGTGTAAGACCTAGAGTAGAAAGTCTTTAGACCTTACCTGAGGTTGAAAGACTCTTATAGTGGAACGTCTTAGGTATTGAAACTTTAATTACAGTAAATAAAATATAATCTACCTAAACATTCCTTCACCTGGCGACAACTAATGATACAGGTGGTGTAATAGCTCTTTAAAATTCCTCCGTTTGATATAATAATGACCACACATGAACTTATAATGTGCAATATCTTGATAACACATTAGCTGCAACATTACACATAGTCCAGTGTATGTGTAGTGAGGGACATCTACCTAAATGAGTTACAGAATGTGGTGTTGAGGCAAAAAAAAGTTGGGACATGTTTGAGATCATCAGTTGAGCCAAACGTTTATACTCAATATTGTTTAAATGGTATTTTAGAGCGACCGAAAAATGTAAACAAAATGGCCGGCTAGGTGACACATACCTTACAAGAAATAAACATGAGAACGAACACACACACACACACACACACACACACACACCAGTTTTACCCACATTATCACCAGACTATCGGCATACCTGGTCGGTGGACACCTGCCTCCTCCTCCTCACCTTGCTAATATGCTAATATGCTAATATGCTCTGGTATGTTCCAGTCTATTTAAGATATGCTCCCATCTATCTTAAAGAGCTTATGCTAGGTTGGTCTGATATGCTCCTCAAAGACTATGTTGATATACTCTTGTCATCTGATATGCCATTATGTTCATATCACTCTAAAGGATATACTAATATGTTTTGATATGTTGGTATGGTTCTGTCTCTCAGAGGGTGTGCTGATGTACTATAAGAGCATATGGGGTATGCTGATATATTTGGTTATGTAGCTAGGCTCATATCTCTCTTACAGGGTATGCTAATATACCCTGATATGCTTGCATCTATCTCTGAGCGTATACTGGTTGACTGTAATGACATAAGAGATATGCTGGTATGCTTCTAAGGGGATATGTTAACATACTCTAATAATAATTTGAAATGAGGTTAGCTATACCTTAGATTCAGGGGATATACTGATATGATATGAATTAACCTAGAAGTATACTGATATGTTCTCAAGGCATTCAGGGGATCTGTTAGTATGCTTCGACATACTTTCGGAACAAGGTAAACTGGACCTTCAGAAGATAGGGTGATATGCTGACATATTCTGATGGATCTAAGAGAGAGTGGAAGACTATGAGAGCTAGTTAATATACTCAGGTATGTTGATATCCCTTCATGGCACTTGGGATATATGGTAATATACTCCGATGTGTCTCTTTGGATATACCGATATGCCACTAATGGGTCCCCAGAAAGCAGGAGACAAGTTGATCTGCTTCGAGGACACTAATCTGTATAATGATTTTTTCCCTGACTGTTAAGAAGTATACTGGTATATTTCAAATGTTGCTTAGTATTATAGTATACTTTGGGCTGTTCTGAACATATTTCACCGCTGATTTTCAGAAATATATGCTGCTGTCACTGGCTTGTTTATTCCGGAGACATTGATTATACTTTGAGTATGTTGATATGCTTTGTTACCAGTCAAGGAATATGCTGATATGTTCTGACACTTCTCAGTGATTACCCTGATATACTTAGATACCTGACAGTATTTATTGGAGTACAGTGTCCTATACTCTGATGTCATTCTAGTGATATGCTGATGAGCTGACATACCGCTTTATGTAACTGTGATATATTGAATCATATACATCCATTCCTCACGCTTAATATATATGATATTCTAAACAATGCTGATATTATTTATGTTATACCCTGATTATATACTAACATACTACAGTGTCATTTATAGTGTATGATATTAAACATTCGGGGGTATACTTTGAGGTTATTTAGAGAATATGATGGCAAACGGTGATATACTCTGATGCCATATTTGGTATACACAGATATATTGATATAATTTATATAATATAACGATAGATATAACTAAATATCTGTGAAGTAAATCCTGTACTTTTTGATATACCATTCAGGGTGAAGGTATGCTAATATACCACGATAGCACCCGTCTCTCAGCGCTAATATACCCTGATGGCACACTTAACATCCTGGCGCCGGTCGTGGGGTATACTGATATGCTAAAGTCTTCTTCATCTTCTAATATCTCGACTTCAGCTTCGTAAACTGTGATTACTTAAACGTATTTAACGCTCGTTTACGTAACTTTTTGTAGAATAAATGAATGTATATCCGGGGTTCTTCTGTTTCTTTGTCCATCTGATGTTTGCGTCCATGTTGAGGAGAACCACTTAGCAGGGCTCGCATTTTCCCATAATGTGTTACCTCAAGTTCCATAATTTGCACTTAGTGAAGCCACGATATCCCGCGTTATGTTGCCCGCCTTACTTCCTTCTGGGTTATGTGTCTTAAGTTGGTGAAAAAATTAAATTAAGGCTGAATTATTGTTAAATGTTAAGGTATTATAGTACTTGTCTGTCGTGTTGTTAATATAACATAGTTTCACCAGCAGTATGTACTCAAGAGCTTATTAACATCGTTGACGAGTCAGAGCCGCAACACTGAACCAATCTATATGAACATTAACACAAAAAATAAATTGTTACATTACATCGACTATCAAGACATAACTTATAATACAAATTAATAAATAATTGTACCAGGCAGATAAAAATATTAGTTACAAAAAATTATGAAAATAGTCTTAATGTTCACGCCAGAACTTACCCCATAACAAAAGCCATACAACATTTTCCCAGTTAAGACTTCGTTAAATACAATCTCAAACTCCTTCTCAGAAACTGTGTGTTGGTGGTGTGCCATGTGTGGTGTGTGTGTGTGTGTGTGTGTGTGTGTGACAGCACCTTTGATTTATACAAATATTCACCCAAATGAATAACACCAAGTAATTCACCATGTTATTCACGACTCTTAGATCACTTGGCTTGCGTCTCTCAAAAGGTCGAGCCAGGGTCAGCTGATTCAGTAAACACCGCTCACATTAATAGGGACCTGCCACACTTTGCCATAAACAGATAAATTGTACCGGGAATTTTCCCCCCACACACTCATCATTGTCACTTTATGTAACTTGCTGACAAAATCCATGACCCTTCAGGCCTTTTACGCCCTTAATGCATGAGTCATAAAGGCAAGCATGAACTCCGCATGCTTCCCAGTTGGGCACTGTAAACGCTTCTGCGCTTCACCTTGCACAGGATGTAAGGGGGTGCCCAATAAACTAGCCCCTCGTGGGCAATCTGTAATCACTACCACTGTCTCGCGGCCCAGAGTAGTAGTTGGACATATCACTAGACAGGGAAATTCACACTTAACACAAGTGTTATCTCAAGGTCATATTCACAACACTTCCCTGGACAGAATTCATAATTTATTTTTTCATATTACATCTGTGT
>NW_024756278.1:0-15547 GCF_018991925.1 Homarus americanus
GGTGCCGCCTCCATCCATTCAACCTCCTTGGTTTACATCCCCAAACTAATATGTGCCTTAGGTGCTGCTGTCTCGTGAAACGAATATATTTTTTTTTCTAAGGAACATCTTATCCATTCACTCCCTCCTGAGCGACTAGCTGGTATGTCATCTGGAGAGAGTCTGCTAATCCCTTGTGTGCGGGTTCCCATCTGAGCTGAATAAAATCGTCGGCATTAGTTAAATAAAACATTAAATGAGGCGTCCACGTAGTGAAGGGGCTAATTTAGCTAATAACACTAACTGTATTTAGGACAAGGAGGGTATCTAGTGAGGTTAGTGAGCGGCTCCTCGGTATAATTTGTACTGATGTGTTTGGTGATTACTGTGTTTCTGGTGATCTTGTATAAGTGTAGATCAGTTTCTACAAAAATGTTATACAATTCTAATCTTATGTGCTATGAGACCTAATCTCGTCAACATACTGTACCTGTTCACTCACCAATTACCCCCTACACACCTGGTCACTCAATGAATAAGCTCCACCTATGTACAGTTGCGGAAATGTGTTCCTACACCCCCTGTGGTAACCCGTGTCTACAAACGGCAACGTCTCTGTAATGGTATCACTATTTATGAATATATGGGTATTGGTCGTGTAACGATGGACATGATTGGTGGATAAGTTTGCTATAGGACATATACTGTACAGTGTACAGTAGGTTGGGCGTTTGGACACGCGGGTTATCACAAGGGGTGTAGGAAAACATTTCTGCAACTGTACACACGTTTCAAAAATTATCTTTACGATTTTGCGAGAGACAATATGACTCAACTGACAAAGGATTTTGACAACCCTACCGAGACAAGAGGAGTCTTAGTGTTTCTGAAATATCCCCGGATCCCTTTTTAAAGTACATTTTGGACCGAGTACCTGATCTCACCGTGAACAACTGCCTCTTATACACTTAGTTATACACTGAATGACCTCCATCTACGCTCCTATTTACTCACTGACTGGGCTTCCTGCTACACAGTGATCACAGCCTGAATCACTTCCTCCTGCACATACATAAAGTCATCCCGTGTATATTGTTGGGTTCCTGGGTTTACGGAGTTAGTAGATGATTAAAGGTCCAATCAATTTACATACCTTCAAAACAATTTGTGTAGGAACTTAATGTTTAACCTCGACTGACATGAATTTTCTGAGACCGGTAAATGAGGTGAGAAAGGCACAGGTGTGTAAGGTAATGAGGTGTGAAAGAAAAAATACCACCAAGATTTTGTACCAAGTAATTAAGACAACACTGGAGTTGCTCATATAAGTCTACCTGTATAATATTTCGCTAAATCTTAATCTCTTTAATATGTGATGATTGGAACGTGAGAAGGGTGGCGTGGCTCCCCTCACTGATGGCTTCTGGTTATAATTGATGTTCGGTTTATCCATCAGTGTGTGTGAGTCGTGGGTTTCATGCTTCCCTTCTGTGGCTCTGTAACTTTGTAGTGGTGAGAAGAACTCTGCAAATATAATCACAATTTTCAATCAACTTCGACGGATTAAATAAACTGCTGCCTGCTGGTGAAACACTCCGGTGAACTTGAAAAAGAATAAATTATACATGTCATACAGGTATTACAGTATGTAGTGTATGGTCTTCCTTCACATTTAACACACAGTATACCAGTGCCTGTGATCTGTTTATTATTATTTGCCTGATTCAGAATATTTTCCTTCGTGTGAGAACTTTTGAACTTTTTCTTCTTCAATCTCATTCCAGTGCCATTTTATCACAAATTATATATTGCTTTTAGTTTTGCAGCTCGGAAGAAATTACTCTTCTTTCGAAATTAAATTTTTCTCTTGGCCTTTGATGTAAAATTGACCAAGTCTTCAGCGATTACTTTGAGGTGATGTAGAATGTTCAGGTTACCAGGTACAGTCGTGAAGAAAAAGTCCTGTCTTTTTTTTCTGCTGCTCCACTAACCCCGAGACTCAGACTCGTGAATCCGAAGCATTTATGGACAGAGTAATGAATCGCTGTCTATTGTTTTGGGTTCACGAGTCTGAATCTCTGTCTATTGGCCATATTGGGCAGTCCCGTTTACACCCAACCCCTATTGCTCATATACCCATCCAACCTATATTTGAAGGTATCCAGTGTATTCAAGCTAATGATGATGTTTGGTAACTTGTTTCACTCATCCATTACTCTATTTCCAAACCAATGTTTACCTATCTCGCTCCTATATCTAAATTTGTCTAATTTAAAACCTTTGCTACGAGTTTGCTCCTGGTTAGATAGTTTGGGTACCTCTGTTATATCACATTTGTTTAACTCTGACTTCCATTTATACACCCCGATCATATCGCGACTGTACATTAACGTTTGTGTAAGTGAAGGGAAGAAATACAGAACTAATAACAGCAAGAGATATACGTTGTTAATTGACCACACCTTTATAAAAAATATATTCTCGAAGCATAGTTGTCAAGAGAGAGAACAGTTGTAGTGAGTGTATGTAATGTACCAATGTAAGTTAGCGATCTGATAATTTATACAATAGATATCAGAAATAAATAAAAACAACTGCTGTGATGTCATAAGTTGTGATATATCAGAGTAATAAATAAACTGTATATAAATAATTCACCTGTTCCCTTAAGGCGGTAAAGAACATAAATTAATGTACTTGTCATTATAAAAGTTATGATCCATCTTCATGTCATATATCATATCTGTTCTCTAAATAAAGTTTCGTATAAAATTATGAAGAAAATAATCCCGCCTCTTTCATCAGCTTCCCTGTGTTAAATAAACTCAGTTGCTAAATTACCTCGGGGCCAAAAATGGCTTAAAACACTCACACTGACAGATCTCACTACATCTGTTAACTTGGCGTCTGGAAATAATTTATCTCACCAGAGGTCGGCGATGTTTCTCATTTCAGGTTGCATTAAGATTTGTTTTTATATCAAAAGAGTAAAAATGTTTGACTTACATTGAGTGATTTTTCCGCGATTGACTTATAGTGAATATTAATAATAATAATAATAATAATAATTAACGGTTTATTGAAAAAGTTCTGCAGCCCGAAGGCTGAAAATATACATTGGACATAAATGACTTATTACATACATTGGTGGTTTAACAAAAGCCTTCATTAGAGAAAGGTGAAGGAACATACAGTGAACATACAGATTAATGTAGGTGTTGAACAGCAAACACGTAGTGTAGTAACTCCCTCCCAGATGTTGTTATGAGGGACCTCACGTGGTGTAGTAATTCCCTCGCAGATGGTGTTATGAGGGGCCTCACGTGGTGTAGTAACTCCCTCCCAGATGTTGTTATGAGGGACCTCACGTGGTGTAGTAGTTCCCTCACAGATGGTGTTATGAGGGGCCTCGTGGTGTAGTAACTTCCTCCCAGATGGTGTTAGGAGGGACCTCACGTGGTGTAGTAGTTCCCTCATAGATGGTGTTATGAGGGGCCTCACGTGGTGTAGTAATTCCCTCACAGATGGTGTTATGCGGGGCCTCACGTGGTGTAGTAATTCCCTCACAGATGGTGTAGTAATTCCCTCACAGATGGTGTTATGAGGGGCCTCACGTGGTGTAGTAATTCCCTCACAGATGGTGTTATGAGGGGCCTCACGTGGTGTAGTAGTTCCCTCACAGACGGTGTTCTATGAGTGAGGTGTGGTCCCAGGCCTTCCTATTGGGCCGTTATCACTGGGTACCTGGGACCTCACTGTGTGAAGGTCAACTTGGGTACCACTGTTACTGTTGAGTTGTTCTCACTGACTTAAGCACTGTTCACCTCTGTTTAACACTGGTTCCGTTCCTTTCCTAAATGAAATAGTAACTTCTGGCGTGAACTTGTTGATATTCCGGTGGGGAGGAGGGTTCAGGGGAGGGGGTTGGTATGGGCCAACTTAACAGTTGACCTGGCTGCTCCGAGAGGAGCAGTCGAGGTGATTCGTGGTCTTGTGAGCAGTGTTCGTCCACTAGTTTCGGAACGGTTAGTACAGTCGACCACAGGTATACAACTTTATCTACAATGTGGATAAAATTATCCGGTAATATTTTAGGTGTAGATAACTGCGAGAATTTCAAAGTGACTAATAATTCATGTTTTATTCCTCGGACATTATATAAATACATATGTTGTGTATATTTATATATTGTCATAGCAATATATGACGATGTACTGGAAAATATATCAAAGCATTGCGTCCCGAGTTTCAAATTGTCAAGACGGAAAAAGTAACGATGCATTTAGGTCCAAGTTTGCCCATAATTCATTCCCTGTCGTTAACATCTCCGCTCTCAGTACCTAGACGTCCTAGAGCCTGTGTTCTCCCTACTGAGTCACCCTGCTCTTACTGTTAGACTTTAGTTCTCTGGCTCAGGTGAGGGTACTAGAGGGAGTACGATAGTGTTGTCTCCCCTGTGTTGTATCATGTGACCTACCACCGGGCTGCTACATATTTGATTAGATATAATTAAAATATATTTTTATAAGAAATACTAGAACATTATTTATCACCTCTTCAGCACACAGTAAGGATTAATGTCTTTGCACTTTTGTAATGATTAATACTTTTGATCTTTCTAATATATATAATTAAGTAATGGGGATGAGTCACACACCTGGCGGTAGTTTTTTTTGTCTTTTTTATTTATTGGGCACTCCCCCTACATCCGTGTGTAAGGTGAAGCGTTTACAGCGCCCAACAGGGAAGCATGCCAAGTTCATGCTTGCCTTTATGTCTCATGAGTTAAGAGCGTAGAAGCCTGAAGAGTCAAGGGCATAGAAGCCTGAAGAGTCAATGGTTTATGTCATCAAGTTATTGGAAGCTCCAACAACTTGTCCCTGAATACGAATTCGCAACTTTCGATTTACAGCAGGTACCTACTTTACTGCTAGGTGAACAGAGACTAATGGGGGCTAGGAAGTATGTCCAAACAACTTCCACCGGCCCGGGAATCGAACCCGTGACATCTCGCTTGCGAAGGCAAGAGCCTTACCACTCTACCACCAGCACCCTCCCTGGCAGTAGTATAAAAAGGTTTATGAGAAGGACAAACAGGAAAACAATAATTATCCTGCGGCAATAATCACTTAGTAAAACCCTTGAGGATTAATCAATCGATCCCCAGTGTTCCTTAATTTGTGAATGTTTATAACGAGTGTATTTATTGGCCTAGAATACACGCTTAAAGTCCTTAGTTTTGATGAGCAGTAATGCATTATAACATCAACAAGACCTTAGTTGCTGAAGCGCAATAATACATTATAACATCAACAAGACCTTAGTTGTTGAAGCGCAGTAATACATTATAACATCAACAAGACCTTAGTTGTTGTTGTTGAAGCCCAGTAATACATCATAACATCAACACGATCTTAGTTGTTGAAGCGCAGTAATACATTATAACATCAACAAGGCCTTAGTTGTTGAAGCGCAGTAATACATTATAACATCAACAAGACCTTAGTTGTTGAAGCGTAGTAATACATTATAGCATCAACAAGACCTTAGTTGTTGAAGCGCAGTAATACATTATAACATCAACAAGACCTTAGTTGTTGAAGCGTAGTAATACATTATAACATCAACAAGACCTTAGTTGTTGAAGCGTAGTAATACATTATAACATCAACAAGACCTTAGTTGTTGAAGCGCAGTATTACATTATAACAAGAACACAAGACCTTAGTTGTTGAAGCCCAGTAATACATCATAACATCAACACGACCTTAGTTGTTGAAGCGCAGTATTACATTATAACACCAACAAGACCTTAGTTGAAGCGCAGTAATACATTATTACATGAACTTGTCTTTAATTTCATAAATATTACCAAATGATTGCGAATACCTTAAAAAAAAAAAATAAAAAAAATAAAATTATATATATATATATATATATATATATATATATATATATATATATATATATATATATATATATATATATATATATATATATATATATATATATATATATATATATATATATACTGTATATACTGTATTCTTTTTAATATTAATGACAAAAAATATCAATTTAGCCAATTTTATTTCGTCATTCCAATTATACATTCATGCCTTTTCACCAGATTAACAGGCATGAAGGAAGCTTTACCTGGGTACAGTTTTCCTTACCAGATCCCGCTGTAGATTTCTGACTACTGGTACAGGTATAACAGACACTTCCGAAGGTGTTCATGTATATATAACCTGTAATATGGAGTCACAACCTTCAGAACAATTTCGTGAATTTCATTTTGTATATTTATTGTATATCTGGAGGATGCTGAGTTTGTATGTAATTCTGACACTTAAGAAAGAACATTAAAACGGGCCGGAGTATATCAGAAAATAAATACTTTAAACCAAGAACTAAGTTACCTGAATCATATTTCAATTCGGCAAAATAAATTCCAAATAACGCTACAGAATATTAAAGTCAGTGTATGTGCAATATGTAGTTTCTGTCTCAATTGTTGTAGTGCTTGGTGTCTTTTTTTTTTCCAAGTAAAGGTACGGGTCTATTTCACTTATAGGAACCTAGCGTACAGTCGCACCGAAATGTAACTTATGGAGAGGTCCGATGAATTTCAAAATGAACATTGTGACTCTTGTTGTCTCGGTAGGGTTGCGAAAATCCTTCGTTCGTTGTCATATTGTCTCAAAAAAATCGTAAATAAATTTTTTGGAGCGAGTTTACATGTCTTTAGTGTGATACCTTGATGGTGTCTGAGCCCTATTAGTTAACCAGGCCCCCAGGCTATGTTCTGTAATCCTCCAGCTCTACAAACTCCAGGTATATATTTATTTATTCTTCTTTCAGTAAACACTTTGGCTTCAGGAAACGATAATCATATGAAAAATTCCCGGCGTGAAAAGTTAGGTTTGTCATAAAGTATGGCTCGCTGATATTGGATGGCGAGACTCGAAACAAATCGATGCAATACAGAGTCGGTGCAAGAATTTTCTACACATTTTCCTCGGCTCTGCATAAAATATTTCTCTTTCCTCGTTTTGATTAACGAATCTCGCCATCGATTGATGTATTGACTATTTGTTATTACCACTGCATGTGAACACCCGTCAAAGCCTATAAGGGTTTAGCTTAATGTTTCTAATTCGATTCCTGTCTCTTAGAGGTGATCACTAAACTAACTACGACCCGGTAACCTTTGTGTTTATCCCCGATATTGTTAAAGGGTCAGAGATCATTTGTTCCGCTTTAAGTTTCAATATTGCAATTGACCTCGAAAACTATGGAAGGGGATACACACAGTAGTCCAAGGTGACCAGCCACTGTCTGACCACACCTGACGGGGCATAGTAATACCTGCTTCTCTGGTATCTGGAACAGCTTTGTATATTTGCAGTTTAAGTCTCATGTGTTTCATTCCTGGAACACGTCAGTGGAAACATGGTGAAGCTCTGTTATCTGAGCAGTTGGCCTACCAGCGTGTGGATAATGAAATTCACTAATGACTTTTTTAGATCATTTGATTTTCTTAAATTAATAAATGATACAAAAAGCTTGACCGCAAAATTATAAAATCACCCGTTTCAACGGGAGACAGGGACCTCTTTAGTAGTCTTACATTCTAAAAGAGGAAATCTTCCGTGTAGTATTGCCATTCTAAGCAGTGCTACAGCTGCCAGTGGTTCTTACTGCTCTAGCAATACTCGGACATAATGCAGTTTTAAGTGGTATTGTCTTGCCAACATGGTGCAATAAGGCCTGCAGCTGGGTGCTAAAGATAACTGGCCTGCGATGGTCCCCGCATGCAAATGGCTGTAATTAAAGCTCCGCTATTTACATATTTTTTTTACATAATTATTATTTCGTATAACAACAGTAACTGAATTTATAATCATGTAATATTTATGTTATAATCTGTATCAGATATTTTGATTCGGCTACAGCTACTGATAATGTCCAGATTATTAGTGACAGTTTATAGATGCAAATAGGTACGGAACCATACATGCACGTAACAACACATGCACGTAACCACACGTGCACGTAACCATACGCGCACGTAATCACACGTGCACGTAACCATACGCGCACGTAATCACACATGCACGTAACCATACATGCACGTAACCACACGTGCACGTAACCATACGCGCACGTAATCACACTTTTTTTTTTACGGGCATTAGCCCACCCGGGCACAGGTAATGACCCACATGAGGGCCTGGGGGGCGAAAATATAATAATAATAATAATAATAATAATAATAATAATAATAATAATAATAATTTCTATTATTATTATTATTATTGTTATTACCACAATTAATAAAATTAATAGCAAATTAATACAAATAAAATAATAAAACTAATAAAAATAATAACCATAAAAAAATACAAAATTGAAAAAATAAATCAAGAGTGAGAAATTATATACATTATATATGTTGTGTCCAGGTAAGAGAAACAATTGAGACCCTGCAATTGTGAGTAAATGAGGCAGAAAGTCAGATCAGCAACCTGGGACTTGGTCACAATTTTTGTGATGCCATATGGCAGCAGGGTCTACCATTAGACAACACATTATGCTTCCAATATCTTCCCAGGCGGTAGTACCTCCCTGTTCGATAGCTGCCTACTACCTACTACCTAAGAAAAAAAATCGGGCCTGGTTCAGGTTGAGCGACGCACTAGATTAATTATAATTTTTGTCGTTTCTTGTCTTGTGAATAATACAAGACAAGTTACACAGCCCTCCACCAGGTGCTTATTATGGTTTGTTTGAGTATCTGAGTGATGTTCACAGTGAAAACAATGATGAAAATGACGCAGAATTTAAAAATAAACGGAGAGAGTGATGGTGACGAGACTGACGAGAAATATTATTCTTGGAAAAAATCCACTCTTCTTATGTCAGTACCCGGCTTCCTGGCACATTTTTTTCTTGGTCATTGTGTTTTCCTGTAATTAAATTTAAATTTAGACAGCCTATTACGTAGTGACTGAGACAGTCTAGTACATAGTGACCGAGCCAGTCTAGTACACCACGTCTGAACTATTCGTCCCAGAACAATGTTAGGAAACACAACTCCTGACGGCCGTGTAGTTCTTGAAGGATGTGTCTGTGTGTACATGGCAAACAATATCTTTTATTCTGGTTTATTTCAGGCGAACAGTGCGGCTCTGACTAACGCTCCCAGAGAACAGGAAATATCTAAAGTTTTCCTCGAATTTTTCTACACGAGTTTATATTATATTTACACAATAAAGAAGAGTCATTCATCAGGTGAGAAGAATTATTACAGGTGAATATGAGAATTATGGAAAACTAATATTAAAGGAAACGAAATGTTAACAATATTATCACTATACTCCCAAATACGTGTTTACTTGTTAATATTAGTATTGTCAATCGGTGGAAAGGATTCATAGGGAAACTAAAAAAAAATAACAACAATAATGTTATGATGTCCTGGAAAATTAAACAAACAAAATCATCATTACACTGACATGAAAGCACATTAATACAACATATATTTAATAAACTTGTGTCTACAAAATATACCTAAATTATACCTCCTGTACAGTGAATATGTTGCTCTCCATACCAATATTCTAGAAAAAGTTAAAATAAGGAAAGAACAACGAGGCATTGAACAATAACGCCCTAGGTGCAGGAGGTCCACTAGTCGTTAGAGAAGCTTGGACTGGGTTGGGTGTACCGCTAAAGGCTGGTTTGTGGTGTACCGTATGTGCTGGGCTGGATATTGAGTACTGTGTGTGTGGTGTGGAGAATTAGAACAGTATGTGATGTGGTAGTGGTGGTGATCGTGGTGTGGTAGTGGTGGTGATTATGGTGTGGCAGTGGTGGTGAGCGTGGTGTGGTGGTGAGCGTGAGGTGATGGTGGTGGTTATCGTGATATGGTAGTGGTGGTGACCATGGTGTGGTGGTGCTGATCGTGGTATGGTATTGATGGTGAGCGTATTATGGTAGTGGTGTTGAGCATGGTATGGTGGTGATCGTGGTGTAGTAGTGTTGGTGAGGGTGGTATGGTAGTGGTGGTGAGCGTATTGTGGTAGTGGTGGTGTGCATGGTGTGGTGGTGATCGTGGTGTAGTAGTGTTGGTGAGCGTGGTATGGTAGTGTTGGTGAGCGTATTGTGGTAGTGGTCTTGAGCATGGTGTGGTGGTGATCGTGGTGTAGTAGTGGCGATGAGTGTGATGTGGTAGTGGTGGTGACCGTGGGGTGGTAGTGGGGGTGACTGTAGTAGTGGTGAGCGTGGTGTGGTAGTGGTGGTGAGCATGGTGTGGTGGTGATCGTGGTGTAGTAGTGTTGGTGA
Organism: Homarus americanus; assembly: GCF_018991925.1. NCBI lineage: Eukaryota > Metazoa > Arthropoda > Malacostraca > Decapoda > Nephropidae > Homarus > Homarus americanus. The sequence continues at coordinate 10,330 of NW_024756278.1, forward strand.
GCGTAGTATGGTAGTGGTGGTGAGAGTGGTGTGGTAGTGATAGTATAATAATCTGGACACTATGGTAGTGATGGTACAGTGTGGGCACTATGGTAGTATTGGTAGACAGTCTGGACACTATGATTGCGGTGGTAGACAGTCTGGCCACTCTGATAATGATGGTAGACAGTCTGGACACTATGGTAGTGGTGGTAGACAGTTTGGCCACTCTGATAATGATGGTAGACAGTCTGAAAACTATGGTAGTGGTGGTAGACAGTATGGACACTATGGTAGTGGTGGTAGACAGTCTGGCCACTGATAATGATGGTAGACAGTCTGGAAACTATGGTAGTGGTGGTAGACAGTCTGGACACTATGGTAGTGGTGGTAGACAGTCTGGACACTATGGTAGTGGTGGTAGACAGTTTGGCCACTCTGATAATGATGGTAGACAGTCTGAAAACTATGGTAGTGGTGGTAGACAGTCTGGACACTATGGTAGTGGTGGTAGACAGTCTGGCCACTGATAATGATGGTAGACAGTCTGGAAACTATGGTAGTGGTGGTAGACAGTGTGGCCACTCTGATAATGATGGTAGACAGTCTGGCCACTATGGTGGCGGTGGTAGACAGTCTGGACAATATGACAGTGATGGTACACAGTGTGGACACTATGGTAATGATGGTACACAGTGTGGACACTATGGTAGTGATGGTACACAGTGTGGACACTATGGTAGTGTTGGTACACAGTGTGGACACTATGGTAGTGATGGTACACAGTGTGGACACTATGGTAGTGATGGTACACAGTGTGGACACTATGGTAGTGATGGTACACAGTGTGGACGCTATGGTAGTGATCTTAGACAGCTGGCCACTATGGCAGCGCTCGGTCACAGGAGGTTCTGATATCAACACTTGTGTATATGATATTTTTAATTAAATCTGTGTAATAGTGTATGAAATTACCATCAGAAAAATGTAATCACCGTTTTAATTGGCAAGCTTTTAATAGAAGCAAGTCGTTAATATGGACTTTTCGCAATACAGATTCTATTAACTTTTTTTTTTCAATGCTGGTTTTCAAAAATTTAATACTGCAGGTGTGTAGTTTTATCACTGGATGTTCCGTCACTGATGCTAACAATGTTATTTTCTGACTTCAAAATATTTGGCTAACTATTTTCAAGGTAATTATTTGACTAATGTTTTATCAGAGCTTTAGGCGAGTTGATCACGTCAATAGTAACATTTGATTCATTTAATGATTTTATACAATCACGTACAGTACACTGGCCATTATCTGATTTTCATTTATTTATGTTTCCCCTGATTATTTTACCCCTTTATTTTTCTTCTGTACTTGTTATTTTCATTGTTGTCGTCAATCATTATTTGTTGGTAAATCATTGTACATAGCTTGAAGCATATTTCTAATATGCTGTGTTATAATAATAATAATAATAATAATAATAATAATAATAATAATAATAATAATATTAACTTAGTATTGTGGACGAGGGGCACAATTATGATGTGGTATATCTCGACCTCAGCGAAGTCTTCCACAGAGTCCCTCACGAAAGACTAATAAGAAAAGTGGAGGCTCATGGCATTAGAGGAGATATTCTAAAATTGATTAGGGCGTGGTTACAGGACAGGAAACAGCGAGTGAGCATTAACGGCACTAAATCCGATTGGAGCAACGTCACTAGTGGAGTTCCCCAAGGCTCAGTACTTGGACCATTATTATTTATTCTCTACATAAACGACATAGATATCGGCGTACTGTAGACAGCAACATAAGTAAATTTGCTGATGACACTAAAATAGGGCGTGTAATTAAATCTGACGAGGACTCCGCAAAACTACAGGAAGCTCTAAACAAATTTTTCGAATGGTCTGAAAAATGGCAGATGAAATTCAAAGTGGACAAATGTAAAGTACTCAGTATAGGAGATGTAAACAGGGAAACCAGATACCATAATTATGAATAACGATGTTATTGAGAAATCCGATTGCAAGAAATAATTAGGAGTAATGGTAAGTAGGAATCTTACGCCAAGTAAACAATGTGTATTTGCTCGAAACAAGGCTAATAAAGTATTTGGATTCATACAAAGGAGTGTTAGTTACAAGACTAGCAAGGTCATCCTAAAACTATATCTTGCGTTTGTGAGACCTCACTTGCATCACGCAATTTTTTCTGGTCACCTTATTACAGAATGGATATAGAATCCTTTGAAAGAATTCAGAGGAGAATGACAAGGCTAATCCCGGGCATTAGGAGCCTTGAGTACAGAGACAGGTTAAAGCATCTAAATTTGCACTCCCTCGAGAGACGTAGAGTGAGGGGGGATATGATAGAGGTGTATAAGTGGAAGTCAAGACTGAACAAAGGTGGACATTACAAAGGTACTCAAACTATCCAACCAGGAGAGAACTCTTAACAATGGTCTTAAATTCGACAAATTTAGATTTAGGCGCGAAATAGGTAAATATTGGTTTGGAAATAGAGTGGTGGACGAGTGGAACAAGTTACCAAATATCATCATTAACTCGAATACGTGGATAGCTTCAAACATAGGTTGGATGGATATATGTGCAATAGGGGTTGGATGTAAATGGGACTACCCAGTATGGGCCAATAGGCCTGCTGCAGTTTCCTTCCTTCTTGTGTTCTTATGTTTAACAAGATGCTCGCCCCGGGGTTGTGTACAGCACACATCTCGCGTCACCCCTTGTACTCGTATATACAGTATAGTTGTGGGGAACAACGGTGTTTATGTAAAACTGAGTAATGGTGAGGTGAGGTGTGTACTGTGATAGGTCTCTTGTGTGCCACTACTATCGGAGACACAGTACATTACCTCTGCTGGGTGTCCTCTGGAGACTAGTTTTGAACAGTAGACCGACATGTTTCTGTCACACACACACTATTAAGCCTTTGATGGATGTAAAGGGCACTTTCCTTCCTCCGCCTTAGATTCTCGTCTATGTATAAACCTAGAAATTTGGTAGTTTTATGTTTTCCTCATTGTTCAGTTTACTGTGCATCTCACGTCAACCCTGAGAACATTAAGACAAAACGCTACTAATGCACAGAATCGTTTAGTATATTTAAACAGGGAGTAAGTTAGCATTTGCTGTTATTTAAAAAAAAATATATATATATATATATATATATATATATATATATATATATATATATATATATATATATATATATATATATATATATATATATATATACTTCTTATGTTTGTTTTAGATTTTCTGAGGACACGACAGTCACTAAGTTAGTTTACTAATATTTTCTATTCGTCTATATGTTTCTGACGACGAGTAGCAGCAATGTCTAATACTGTAGCTTCTTGAAAACCTCGCTCTTGGTCCTGAGTGATGTTTCGGGGTCAGGTCCTTCGGGTCAGTGATATATGAGCTACATCTTTCACCTGATCTAAACCACTAAACAGTGTCTCGTGAGGTCTGGCGCGAGACTGAAATATATCCAGGAGTGTTGAAATACATTACTCTATCCTCCAGCACTGTTGCCGCCTCCCTGCATGTCAGTATCATTGTGTACTGAAGTTTTAGTATACAGTGTGCTGTGTCCACACTTTCCCTAACTGCCAGTCATACATGTGGGACCCACTTTAATTTTTTTTCCTTCCTCGAAGACAAAACGAATGATAAATACTGACATGACTCTCCCTCTGAATTAGTGGATGTAACCCATGTTTTTTTTTTTTGTAATGAGAAACCGACTCTTTCCCCCATAACCCTCACCACCTCGATTCTTTTACTTATGTTCAGACAAAGGTCGAGTGTCTTTTTCCTTCCTGTCAATTCCACGAGATCATTTAGGACAAGAAGCTCGAAAGGTGCGTTGATTGAGATGGTATCTCGAGAGTAGATTTGTAAAGGTATCAGTTTCTTTGTGTCAGTCACAAGTTCGCCATTGAGGTTCAGTCTTAAAACTCAAAGTTCTCCTTTTCTTTAGAGTCAAACAATACTGTAGTTCAATCAGCCGCAGCCCACTGATCCCTCCACCAGTGTACAACTGTTATTGGTTTTAATTTAAAGTTTTGAATACGTCTCTTGACCGTTTCTCATCTTGGTTCCCTTCATCATTCTCTCAGACAACCAGTGTGGCTTCTCAGAGACTCAGTCGACGGGGATTATCTTCCGTGCCTCTCATGTTTAATCATCTTCCGTGAGCGAGTCTGCTGAGGTTGTCATTTTTGCCTTTGATGTCCTGAAACCTCCCAAGAAGTCCTGATGAGTATGTCAAAAGAGTTTTACTCTCTTACTATTCTCCCTCGATGTTTCTTTTTATTTACTCATTTTATTGTATTTTTTTTATTTTACCTTTTCCACTTATTTATTGCTGTTGTCGCTGTTTCTTTTACTATCCTCACTACTGTTGCTTCCCGAGGCTTTCTTATGTACTATATTTTTTACTTTTGTATTAGTTCTATCAGTGATCATCCCGTCTCCACTATATCCTACCTCCGGGAGCACTACAATTTATAACTCCAACAGAACCATAATTCCCATACAAAATTTCCGTAAACGATTCAGTGTTGTTGATGACGCGTGTTTAGTGAGGTTCAGTGACTTCATAACATTACACTCCGTTATGAAGGACTTGTGGAATCCTTCTTATTTATATTAATAGATTTGTTGATAAAAATTTCGTGTTTTATTTTACGTTTATAAGAACTTTACGCCATCATGTTCTTAACTTCATAAATTCACCAATGATAATTACTGAAGTTTAATTTAAGGGTTTTTGGTCTGTATTTCCCCGTTTATTATTTTGATGTTTCTCAGAACTGTTGTAATGTGTACAATAGGCGTCAAGTAGCCAGCGTGCAGAGAAAATGGCCAGAAGCGACATACATAGAAACAAAGATTTTCCCAACCATTTTTTTCGACAGCTGAAAAGTGAACTTCTCTTCCTGAATGAATTTCCTCTCCCATCAGTGACTTAAAACAGTTCAAAGCCAAGGCAGCAGACGCCCCCCCCCTACAAAAAAAAGCTCTCCATTGTGCTGTTTTGTTCACTTTCGTTTTTTTTCTTCCACGGACGTTTTAGGGAATAGTTTTTTGTCTATAGTAAGAACAAAAGTTGATAAAACAATACTGACGTCTACTCGTTCTATCAGATCACTTACTACCCCTCAGATCAGTGTTTGACAGGTACTAACCATCAGATCACTTGTTAATC
>NW_024756279.1:2500-10135 GCF_018991925.1 Homarus americanus
CCCTCCCCCCCACCAACCGTCCCAAGGAGATGTGTGGGATAACCACTAAATTTTAATAAATAATACCTCAAACTAAAGTTAGGATAATATAATTGACATTGCTGGATTCCTTGTAAGACCAGGAATATTTTGAATGTAAATGTCATATATTTTGCACAAAAGATAACATAGTTACCTAGAGAAAAATTTTTATCTAAAAATTGTATGTTTAATGCAAAATATATGATGTTTATATCCAAAATGATCACCAAATTATAAGAATTCCAGCAATGTAAATTATATTCTGGCCGGGTAATTTGTATGAATTTTATGAGCTAAAACAGGCAGTCAGGCAGGGTGGCGGGTGGGGCAAATCTAAAAATAGCGTCTCCAGCTGGACACTCACCGCGTATATGTGGAAAAATCCGTGTTAAGTGAAAGTTCAGCTCTGGCGAGGCACCGCGTATATGATAAAACGCGTTAAGTGAAATAGTTAGGCTGATTATGCACAATATATATATATATATATATATATATACATATATATATATATATATATATATATATATATATATATATATATATATATATATATATATATATATATATATATATATATATATATATATATATATATATATATATATATATATATATATATATATATATATATATATATATATACACACACAGTAATACCCCGCTTAACGCGGTTTCGCTTAGCGTGATTTACCGTATACGCGGTGCCTCGCCAGAGCCAAACTTTCACTTAACGCGGGTTTTTTCCACGTATACGCGGCGAGTGTCCGGCTCGAGACGCTATTTTTAGATTCGCCCCACCCGCCTGCTCCCGCCTCCTCCCTCCTCCCTCCGCTTGGGCAAGCCGCGCTGTAAGGTTGCGCAGTGCATGTCTCTGTTGCGTTATCACTGACGTCATATGCCGTATCGGACTGTGATTGGCCATGCATCCCTACCCCCCCCTCTGCTGCTAGCTGTAATTGGCTTAAAGTATTATGACGTGTCCACCCGGGGAAGGGAGGGAGGGAGGGAGGGAGGGAGGAAAGACGACGCTTCACCTAGCCGCGGTAGTTTCATCCCTCCAGGCCACTCCGTGTATACGTGAATCCATTGTTCTGTGAAATGGCTTCCGCCGGACCACCACCGCCACGAGGGAGAGACCTTTCCTTACCTGGACCCAGCCGCCCTAAGCCCAAGAAGACACGCCGTGGTCTAAGCTACGAAGTGAAATACCAGATCATTCAAGATTTGGAGAAAGGAACACGGCAAGTTGATCTCGCGCGCCAGCATGGCGTCAACGAATCTACGATTCGCACTATCAAGAAGGATGCAGTCAAGATCAAAGAGCACATGAAAATCACAAAGTCTGCAGGTGCTTCAACGATCAAGTATTGCCAGAACAGGGTGCTGGCAAAAGTGGAATATTTGCTGGTGAGTTATTTGATTCGTCAGGCGCGACGCAACATGGCGGTGGACACGCGCTCAATGCAGGAGTACGCTCGTGAGCTATACGCAGGAGTGTCACGTAAGCTGGCAATTGCAGAGCCCAAACCCTTCAATGCTTCCTCTGGTTGGCTGCATAGGTTTAAGAAGAGGAACAAGATCACCAACATCAACATTGGTGGTGCGGAAGCGAGTGCTGACCGTGTGGCGGTTAGAGATTTTCCTCCGTTCTTACGTGAGATTATGGAGGAAGGACAGTACACCGACAACCAGGTGTTTAACATGGACGAATCTGGTCTTTTCTGGAAAAAGCTACCTTCCAAGACCTTCGTTGTTAAGAATGCCAGCAAGATTCGGGGCCGGAAGATGCAGAAGGAACGCATCACCGTCCTGTTTACCACCAATGCCTCCGGTACCTGTAAACCAAAGTTATCGGTGATTCACACAGCCCACAAGCCACACGCCTACAAGAATATGGACATGAACAAGCTTAATGTCCACTGGCTAACCGCACGTAAGGCGTGGATATCCTCTTCTCTGTACCTCTTCTGGTTTGACGACTGTTTTGTTCCCGATGTGAAGAAATTCTGCGAGCAACAGAATGTGCCATTCAAGATTTTGTTGCTCCTTGACAACGCACCTGGACACTCGCCCCTACTTATGGATCGTCACCCCAACGTAAAAGTGGTCTTCCTTCCTCCCAACACTACATTATTAATCCAGCCCATGGACCAGGAGTTGATCTGCAATGTTAAAGCTGCATACTCGGCAAAGAAATTCAAGCTCCTGAACGACTATACCAACACCAGGGAAGAGTTGCGTAAGCTGGATGACACCACCACCGATAGCAAGAGCAAAGAAGACGAGGATCAACAGTTGGCAGAGCAAAAAATATTTTTCAAACAATTCTGGAGAATATTTAATATCAAGAAAGCTGTGGACTTCTTGGTGGAGTCATGGGATCAGCTGTCTATTGCTACGATTCGTCACGCATGGAGACATGTGTTGCATGGCATGCCAGCTGAGAAGAGGAGTGAACCTGTGACTGGTGAGGTTCAGACTGTTGCAGTAGCAGTGGACCTTGCCAGAGAAGCTGCGCTCAATATTACAGATGAAGGCTTCTCCGAGACCACCAACGAAGACATCCTGGAGGTGATCAGAGATCCTGAAGTGACTGCCAACGAGATGTTGGAAGAAGATCACGTCAGTGAAGAGGAGGAAGAAGGTGCGTCATTCTCCGAAGAACACAGTTTAAGTCATAGTGATATTAAGGGTGCCATGGAGTGTGCAGAGAAGATGAAGTCCTTCCTTTCCCGCGACAATGACGATGACCGCTATGAAGTCTTCTATACCCGGCTGGTGCAGGCTATGGAGCCGTACATCAAGGTGTATCAAGACAACATAAACACCAGTCGTCAAAAAAGCATAACCGAGTTCTTCGCCCGCAACCCACCACAGCCAGCTCAAACGAGTGATAGTGACAGAGGTAGAGACAGTGAAGATGACTTTGAGGGATTTGTCAGGGAGGCCATAACAAGTGTGGGTGACAGTGATGGTGACTCACCTGAGGGCCAGTAGCCTGCCCTCTGCCTCGGAACCAGCCTCCATCCCCGTACGCCGACCCATCTCTTCTACTAACGTAAGTGTTCAACATAACTTTTAGTTTTCCTAACTTAACCTTTATTTTTCCTAACCTAACCTCTTCTATATTACTTGTTTTTTCATACCATCATAAAGTTAAGATAAAATTTTTACTACAACATAGTTATGTGTCGTCAAAAAGTGGAGTTTGGGGGTCGGGCCAGTTTCTATTGGAATTAATCCCATATGTTCTGTTGTTCACTTAGCGCGGTTTTCACTTAACACGGTACCCTGTGGGTTTTATTGACCGCGTTAAGCGGGGTACTACTGTATATATACATATATATACAGTATTACACCCGCTTTACACGGTTTCACTTTCCGCGATTTCTCATTTATGCGGTACCTTGCCAGAACGGGACTTTCACTTTCCGCGGTGCATCTACTCATATACGCGGTGAAGTATAATTTGTTTTTATTATTTTTTATTTAGCTCATAAAATTCATACAAATTACCGGGCCAGAATATAATTTACAATGCTGGAATTCTTACAATATGATGATCAATTTGAATATAAACATCATGGATTTTGCATTAGACATACAAATTTCAGATCTTATGTAATAATTTGGTTTACACAAAGTAAACATTTTATCCTTTGTGCAGAATATATGAAGTTTACATTCAAAATATTCCCTGACCTGCAAGGAATCCAGAAATGTCAATTATATTATCCAAACTTTAGTCTGAGGTATTATTTGTTACTAAAAGTTAAAATCTAGTTTTTTCACCCAACATTTCTCTGGTAGGGAGGGAAGGTGGGGGGTGGGGGGGAGGGTTGGGACCGACCGACCCAGCTGGTGTGAGTGGGGGGGGAGGCAAGGTGGGGTACTTTGATTGACAGACAGTGTAGTGAAGAATATTTTTTTTTTATTAACTGAAGATATTTGTTTTAGCTCATAAAATTCATACAAATTACTCGACCAGAATATAATTCACATTGCTGGAATTCTTACAATATGATGATCATTTTGAATATAAACATCATGGATTTTGCATTAGACATACAAATTTTAGATCTAATGTAATAATTTGGTTTACACAAAGCAAATATTTTATCTTTTGTGGAAAATATATGAAGTTTACATTCAAAATATACCCTGACCTGCAAGGAATCCAGAAATGTCAATTATATTATCCTAACTTTAGTCTGAGGTATTATTTATTACTAAACGTTAAAATGTAGTGTTTTCACCCAATCGTTTCTCAGAGAGGTAGGAGCTAGTGAGCTGGAAAGAGGGGGGGGGGGGATTTGAGTCCATTATTTGAATGGACATGAACCGGGCGACTGTATTTCTCTTAAATATTAATTGTGTGAGCATACCATCATAAAATTTAGATGTTATTTTTACTACAACATAGGTATTGTGTCGGAAAAAGTGGAGTTAGGGGGTCGGGCCAGTCTCAATTGGAATTAATCCCATTTGTTCTGTTGTTCACTTTACGCGGTTTTCGTTTTCCGCGGTACCCTGTGTTATAAATGGGTACTACTGTGTGTGTGTACATACATACATACATACATACATACATACATACATACATACATACATACATACATACATACATACATACATACATACATACATACATACATACATACATACATACATACATACATACATACATACATACATACATACATACATACATACATACATACATACATACATACATACATACATATATATATATATATATATATATATATATATATATATATATATATATATATATATATATATATATATATATATATATATATATATATATATATATGTGTGTGTGTGTGTGACTGACATCCACACAAACAGTGGGTACTGCAGGTAAGAAGAGTGTTATGAGCCTACTGCCTTGCCAGCGGTACACAGGATGCCAAAGCCACTGAATGTTGCCCATTTAAAGAACCTGTAAAAGAGAGAGAGTGTCGCAACATTGCTGCAAAGAGAGATAATTGACTAAAGGAGGAGAGTTAATAAGACGAAATGCCTTTGATTCCACCCTATCTAACAGTTGGACAGAAAAACCACACCAGATATGAGAGCAGTACTCCAAGTTAGGATGAATGAATCCCTTATAAACTTGAAGCAACTGCTCAGGAGTGAATTGGATACAGCATCTGTTCAACATTCCCAACTTTCGGGAGGCAGCTTTAGCAATGTTGTGGACATGTGGCTTCCATGACATTAGAGGAAATGGTGAGGCCTAGCATATCTAATTTGGAATTTGACAAAATGGTGGTGTCCTGAAATGTGATTGGTGGGAGATCTTCTATTTTGTTTTGTTAAGTGCAATTGGTAAATATTGTGTTTTATTACTATTGAATTTAACCAAATTTCTACCTCCCCTTTCTGAGATGCTGCACAGATCAGCATTAGTAGATGAAATTATATCAGCTCTAGAAACAGATCTACTTTGAGAGTTAGGGGGAAGGGAAAATGAAAAGTGTGAAGAGTAGAATAATCCGCGTAACAATGGATAGATTTAGTAGTAGCGTGAAGTAAATCATTGATAAAAAGAAGGAAGAGAGTAGGTGAAAGAACAGAACACTGTGGAACACCACTATTGGTAGAGAAAGAAAGATCGATCCCTCGACAACAACTGCTATTGATTGATTCTTAAGGAAGCTAGAAATTAGAGAACAAAGTGGAGGAGAGAAACCTTAAGAAGGAAATTTAGAAAGCAAAGACTTGTGCCCTACCCTTTCAAATGCTTTGGAGATGTGGGGGGCCATGACAAGGGTTTACCTATAATCCCTAAGAGAGGATGACCAAAGATGGGTGCAGTAGGAGAACAGATCACCAATAGATCTCGCCTGGCAGAAACTATACTGGTGATCCAACAAAAGAGAAAGGTGTTCAAGGTGATGGAGAAAATGAGAGTTTAAGATAGTTTCGAAAATCTTAGATAGGGATGAAGTTAGGGTAAAGGGGTGACAGTTAGAGGGATTAGAATGGTCACCCTTCTTTGGGATGGGCTGAACTGAGGCATGCTTCCAAGAAGGAGGAAAATATTTGGGTTTGAGAAAAGGCAAAATAAGCGAGCAAACACAGGGGCCAGAACTTCAGCACACTCCTTCAGAACACGGGGTATTACGGCTGGCTTTCCTCCTCTTTCACTCAGGCATCTGCTAATTGTGATAGGGAGATGAATTTGATACCATAATGATCTTGAATAAATTCTCTACAAGACGTTTTGAATAAAATATCCTTCAACAAAATATTCTGATATGATATAATAATGGGAATTCCATTCATTTATAAAATAAGTAAGAAATGTTGATACCAGAGTAAATAAAATCAGTTCTAATTAAGTTAGACACACCATTTTCTTGTTAACAAAATAATCCTGAATACTTTACAGTGGGTCCTCGGGTTATTAACAGGTTCTGTTCCTGAGGACGTTCTTAAGTCGGAAATGTACGTAAGTCAGAACACATGCTATGTGCATACCGTTCTTACAGAAGAATGCTTAAAATCCCACAATATCATAGCCTAAGTCTTATATACACCTAAAATCACTTCATTTATGATAAAAGATGAAATGAAATGACAAAAATATGGTAAATGAAAGTAAAAAATAAGTCATCAGGTAAATAAAATACTGTAAATTTCGTTCAGCAGGCGTTCGTAAGTCGAGGACCCCTTGTACAGTAAACCCTTGCTATTCACGGTAAGCAGATGGTGACTATCTTACGAGCCTCTCATGCAGCGCAACGAGTCATCCCCATGAGCCTACAGAATCTCTTCTTCCTTTGTTTGCACTCAACCATTGCCTGCAATGCAGCATCTCTTGTGTTGTACTCGAAACTTTAGTGTTTCTTTGTGAATGGCCCCGAAAAGACTGCCTAGTGTCAGTGCTAATGATGCTAGTGGAGAGAAACATTTATGCCCGTATTATTAAACAACACTCTTCCCTTGATGAGGGCGGTCATGTTTCATCCTGAGTTTTAAACTAAATGAGTCCTGAGGGCCACTGCAGTACTGTACTTAACGGGGTGGTGTGGCGGTAAAATTAACTAATTCCAATAAAATTTATTTTTAATATTGGAATTAGTTAATTTTACCGCCACACCACCCCGTTAAGTACTGTACTGCGGTGTCCCTCAGGACTCATTTAGTTTAAAACTAGGGTTGAAACACGATGACCCTCTTCAAGGGAAGAAGTACAGTAGTTTAATAATACGGGCGTCAGAGACCTCAAAGCCAAGAGGAAACCACTGCCAGTCACGATGTTTTACAAGAAAGCACCAGCCGCTCACCCAGCTGCCTTGTCTCCCTCACCTACTCGGTCAGCTGCAGCTACTGCTTCACCACCCACCTCCCTGCCACATACCACCACACCACCCACCTCCCTGCCATGTCCCCCTCAACCACCCACCTCTCCATCAACCACCACTGCATCACCCTCTTCCAACAGTGATCCTGAAGATCTCTCTCCCTATGCTTCAGTAACTACTGAACCTATGCACTTTCCTATAATCTCCACTCGCAGGGTTGCCGGTGTGTTATCCAGGTTGGATACGAGTAAGGCGCATGGACCGGACGGAATACCCC
>NW_024756280.1:0-22226 GCF_018991925.1 Homarus americanus
ATCGGTAATAACTTCGTTTCAGTTACGTATTTATCGAAGTTAAGACATCGTACTCGAGGGTTAAGACTTATCGTACTCGAGGGTTAAGACATCGTACTCGAGGGTTTAAGACATCATCTCGGGGTTAAAGACATCGTACTCGAGGGTTAGACAGCATCGTACTCGAGGTTAAGACATCGTACTCGAGGGTTAAGACATCGTACTCGAGGAGTTGAACGCCATTACTCGAGGGGTTAAGACATCGTACTCGAAATTAAGACATCGTACTCGAGGTTAAGACATCGTACTCAAGGAAGTTAATGAAAGGGACTCACAGAACCCAGAATAAGTGTTTGGGAGAGTATGTGACGTAAAATATTTGGGATAGGTTAGGTTAGGTTAGGTTAGGTTAGAGTTAGGTTAGGTTTAGGTTAAGGTTGAAATTGAGGACAGGTCTCTCCTCTCTCAACACACACTTGAACAGAGACACACTTGAACGAGACTTTACCTTGAACGAGACACACTTGAACGAGACACACACTTGAACGGACACACTTGAACAGAGACACACAGATTGAGGACACACACTTGAACAGAGACACACTTGAACGGAGACACACTTGAACAGAGACACACACTTGGACAGAGACACACACTTGAACAGGACACACACTTAGGGAACGAGACACACACACTTGAACAGAGACACACACTTGAGGCTGAGACACACACTTGAACAGAGACACACCTTGAACAGGACACACACCTTGAACGAGACACACACTTGAACAGAGACACACACACTTGAACAGAGACACACATGAACAGAGACACACACTTGAACAGGACACACACTTGAACCAGAGACACACACTTGAGACAGGGCACACACTTGAACAAGACACATGGACAAGGACACACATGAGACGAGACACACACACTTGGACGGACACACACTTGAACAGGACACACACTTGAACAGAGGCACACCTTGAACGAGACACACTTGAACAAGACACACACTTGAACAGACCTTACACACTTAGACAGGATTTACACTTAAACAAGGACACACCTTGGACAGGGCACACATGAACAGGCACACATAGACTGAGACACACACTTGAACAGAGACACACACTTGAACAGAGACACACACTTGAACAGGCCATGCACTTGAGCAAGGACACACACTTGGACAGGGACACACACTTGGACAGGACACACACCTTGGACAGACCATACATGAACAGGACACACACTTGGACAGACCACACCTTGAACAGGCCACACACATGGACAGGACACATGGACAGACCCACACACTTGGACAGAGACACACACTTGAAGGAGACACACCTTGGACAGGACACAGCAGACAGGACATGCACATGGACGACCACACACTTGAGCCAGGACACACATGGACAGGACACACACTTGAACAAAGACACACATGGACAACCCCACACACTTGAACAGAGACACACACTTGAAAGGAGACACACACTTGAACAGAGACACACTTGAACAGAGACACACACTTGGACAGGACACACACACTTGGACAGAGACACTTGAACAGACCATACACTTGGACAGGACACACATGGACAGGACACACCTTGAGACAGACCACACACTTGGACAGACCATACATGGACAGGACACACTTCAGACAGAGACACACATGAGACAGGACACACTTGACAGGACACACACGCGGACAGGACACACACTTGGACAGGACACACATGAACAGGACACACATGGGACAGGGGACACACCTTGGACAGGACACATGGACAGGGACACACAGGAATGGGACACACAGCAGACAGGACACACACTTGGACAGGACACACATGAGACAGGACACACATGGGCCAGGACTTTACACTTGGACAAGGACCACACACTTGGACCAGGACACACACTTGGACAGGACCCTGCATGGACAGACACACCTTGAACGAGACACACACTTGAACGAGACACACATGAACGAGACACACACTTTGAACAGAGACACACACTTGAACGAGACACACACACTTGAACAGAGACACACCTTGAACAGAAACACACACTTGAACAGACACACTTGAACAGAGACACACACTTGAACAGAGACACACTTGAACTGACACACACTTGAACAGAGACACACACTTGAACGAGACACACTTGGGAGACACACTTGAACAGGACTTACTTGAACGAGACAACACTTGAACGAGCCAGACAGAGACACACACTTGAACAGACACACACTTGAACCTTGAACAGAGACACACACACTTGAACGAGACCTACACTTGAACAGAGACACACGCAGACAGACACTTGAACAGAGACACACACTTGAACGAGACACACACTTGAACAGAGACACACACTTGAACAGACACATGAACAGGACACACACTTGAGACTGAACGAGACACACACTTGAACAGAAGACACACACTTAGACAGACACATAAACAGGACACACCTTGAACAGGACACACCTTGAACGGGCCACACTTGGACGGGACACACACTTAAACAAGACTTTGCACTTGAACAGAGGACACACACTTGAACAGACACACCTTGGACAGGACACTTGGACAGGACACACCTTGAACAGGACACACCTTGAACGAGACACACATGAACGAGACACACCTTGAACAGACCCACACTTAGACAGGACACACACTTGAACAGACACACACTTGAACAGAGACACACACTTGGACAGGCCACACTGAACAGACAGACACACTTGAACGAGACGCACACTTGGACAGGACACACTGCTTGGACAGATTACACATGGACAGATTACCTTGGACAGGCCACACACTTGAACAGGACACACATACTTGGAACTTTTTGCTTGGACTGGACACACACAGCCGGACGGACTGCACGGACAGGACACACTTGGACAGGACACACACTTGGACAAGACACACAGCTGACAGGACACACTTGAACAAGGACACACATGAACGGGACACACACTTGGACGGGACACACACTCTTGGACAGGATACACTTGAGACGAGACACACACTTGAACGGGACACACACTTGGACGAGACACACAGCTTGGACTGAGACACACTTGGAAAGGACACACACTTGGGCAGGACACACTTGAACAGGACACACACTTGAACAGGACAGCCTTGGACAGGACACATGAACAGGACACAGCGGACAGGACACACTTGGGACAGAACACACTTGGACAGGCCACACACTTGGACGAGACACACACTTGAACGGGACACACATGGACGAGGACACACTTGGACAGACACACATGGACGGGACACACACTTGGACAGGGACACACATGGACGGACATTGCACACTTGGACGGGACACACTTGGACAGGGACACACACTTGGACGGGACACATGGACAGGACACACACTTGGACGGGACACACACTTTGAACGGACACACACTTGGACGAGACAGCAAAAACTGCTGTTGAGGGTGTGAGGAAAAGTACAATAGATAGATAGATGAACCAACAGACAGACCCAACACCTACATAAAACATTAAACCACAAGGAATAAAACACGTTAAAACAAACACCAAACAGACACCACTAGTATCGCTGTGTTTGGTAATCAATGGAAATATTCTCACCATTGTTTTGCATATCGTAAAACACCGCCATTTTGACAGGTGGGAAAATTGTACATATATATGAGCCGTTTACCGAGCTCGTCCAGGTAAGGCAGGTGTACATGTAGGTGTAGGTGTAGGTGTATGTGTACGTGTACGTGTACGTGTACGTGTACGTGTGGGTGTATGTGTACGTGTACATGTGTAGGTGTAGGTGTATGTGTAGGTGTAGGTGTGTGTGTATGTGTACGTGTGGGTGTAGGTGTATGTGTCGTGTACGTGTGGTGGATGTGTGGTGTGGGTATGTGCATGTGCGTGTACGTGTCGTGTGCGTGTGGGTGTATGTGTACGTGTGTGTAACAGGTGCATGTGGAGTGTAGGTGTGTGTGTAGGTGTAGGTGTAGGTGTATGTGTGGGTGTAGGTGTACGTGTGCTTGCATTGTGTGCGTGTACGTGTGCGTGTGTATGTGCGATGTATGTGTACGTGTGCGATGTACGTGTAGGTGTGTGTGTAGGTGTGGGTGTATGTGTGCGTGTACGTGTGGGTGTAGGTGCATGTGGGTGTAGGTGTAGTGTAGGTGTAGGAGTGTAGGTGTTTATGTGAGTAGTGTGGTAGGTGTAGGTGTGGGTGTAAGACTCAGATTCTCTTTCAGCCTGCCCCTGGTTCAGACACACCTCCACCACCCGTCCACCTTAACGGTACTACCCTCTCTAATGTTACCCACTTTCGGTATCTCGGCTCCCACCTGTCCACCACCGCTGACATACTGTAGATGAAGAGATTCAGCATCGGATCACATGTGCAACTCAAGCCTTTGGTAGACTCCGAAACCGTGTCTTCTGCTGTAGGGAGCTGAAATTATCTACAAAGTTACACGTATATCAAGCAGTGGTCCTCCCCACCCTGCTAGAGGGCAGCGAGGCATGGGTCACATACAGGAGGCACCTCAAGGCACTTGAAAACTTTCACCAACGTAGTCTACGTTCCATCCTCGAGTTTTCTGGGAAGACAAGAGAACAAATACAAGTATTCTCGGTGACACCAACTGTAGGAGCATCGCGGCCACCATTATCCATGAACAACTACGTTGGACTGGCCAAGGAACGACATTGAGCTGCCAAAGCAGCTACTTTACAGTCACCTGACGAATAGTAAACGTAACTCTGGCGGGCAACTGAAAAGGTATAAGGATAGTCTTACGACAAACCTGAAAAAGTGCCAAATCGACCCCTCACCTGAGAGACGATCACTCCACACCGTAACGCTTGGAGGAGCACCACACGAGAAGGTGTCAATACTTTTGAGTTAGCCCGACTGCATAACGAGGCAGACAAGCGCCAATGCCGGAAAGATGCAGCCGCCGCCCCTCCCGCACTAGATGTAGCCCTCCACATGTGCAACATCTGTGATCGACTCTGCCGGTCCCGTATCGGCCTCTTTAGTCACCTCAGAACTCACCAACCTCGGTGACATCCCAACTCATAACCATTGTATCATAGCTGGATGATCGTAATACTCGATTCCGAGTGACAACAAAATAGTAGTAGTAGTAGTAGTAGGTGTGTGTGTGTGTGTGTGTAGGTGTATGTGGGTGTATGTAGGTGTATGTGTAGGTTGTACGTATGTCTACGTGTAGGTGTGTGTGGGTGTACGTGTGAGTAGGTGTGCGTGTGCGTGTGTGTGTGTGTGTGTGTGTGTGTGTGTGTGTGTGTGTGTGTACGTCATCATTGTTGTTATCATCGTCATCGTCATTTTACGGTTTTATTTGGTACACCCTCTTCTTCTCTCCTCCCCTCCTCCTCTTTCTCCCCATCTCTCCTTCCTCACCCCTCTCTTCCTCTCCCCCTCCCAACATCTCTCCTTCCCTCCCTCTCCTCTTTACCTTTCCCCCTTCACCCTCCTTCCTCTTTCTTCCCTCTCACCTCTCCCTCCCCACCTCCTCCCCTCCCCTCTCTTCTCCCACACCTCCCCTCCTCTCCCTACACCTCCCCAACTCTCTTCTCCCCCACACCTCCCCTCCTCTTCTTCCCCACACCTCCCCACCTCTCTTCTCCCACATCCCCTCCTCTCTCCCCTACACCTCCCCACCTCTTCTCCCCCACCTCCCCTCCTCTTCTTCCCCACACCCTCCTCCTCCACCCCTCCCCTTCACCCTCACGTTATCCTCACTAAGCCAAGAACAATGTGAGCAGTGAGGGGGAGATGGCTAGTCCCCTCACTACACAACCTGTATCTGTGGCCACCCTCCCCGGGACACACTGTGGCCACCCTCCCAGGACACACTGTGGCCACCCTCCCCTCTGATGGCCATTTTACGTCTCTCTCTGGCCTTTACTTTATATACTTTAATAAGTGGTGGTTTATCTTTATAAGTGGTGGTTTATCTTTATAAGTGGTGGTTTATCTTTATAAGTGGTGGTTTATCTTTATAAGTTTATCTTTATAAGTGGTGGTTTCTACTTATAAATGATGAATCTTATAAAAGTATCCTTATTACTTACATACTTTTAAAACACCATAAGTGAGTATTGGTCACTAAGACTTGCAAAAACATCAACTTTTTTTCTTTTATTACTTACAAAAGTGTCGGTTTATATATTTAAGTGTTCTGTCCTTCATTTATAAGTAGGTGAAGTTGATTCCCGGGAGAGAGCGATACCTACTTACACTTACAATCCACTTAATACGGTAGTTACTTAAAGCTCACGTCATCTTATTGAAACACTTACAAGACACTTTTAACCCATATAACTTGCTACTACAGACACACTTACAAAACACTTAACATATATGACTTGCCATTTAAAACCCTCTCCATACTACAGAGGCACTTATACACTTCACGCTCCTTACTGGGTACCTAAAATTCCTCTCACCCAGGCACTTATAAAACACTTAACACTTACTAAGAGATAATTAACACTTACTACTGGCTAAGTGAGGTATTTATAATACTTTAATAGACTTTAGACATTATGGTGTTTACTTATATTGTCCTGATGATGCACTTACAACACACTTAACATATATCATGGTTACTTAAAACTTATTCTTATAAGTAGCGCACTTGAAACTTAACTTAATATTTCAAGACATTTAACACATGGTAGAGGTTACTTAATGCACTTACGAAACACTTAACACATGGTAGAGGTTACTTAATGCAACATGAGGTTAAATGCCCGACTAACATGGTGGGTTACAATGCACAAAATAAGTTTATCTTACAAACACTTAAACATGTGGGTTTATGCATTCCTGTTTAATGCTACACATAAACATGGTGGGTTACTTAATGCACTTACAAACACTTAACACATGGTAGAGGTTGTAATGCTGACTACACATGGTGAGGTTATAATGCACTTACGAAACACTAACACATGGTAGGGTTACTTAATGCTTGAAACACATAACTGTAGAGGTTATAATGCACTTACGAAACACTTAATACATGGTAGAGGTTACTTAATGCACTTACGAAACACTTAACATATAGGTTATAATGGCTACTTATGACAGTGATGAAGGTCATTTGAGTACAGCACACTTACATAAATAAGTATTTAATCACTTGAATACAATGACGTTACTCAAGGGGTTAAGTCATCGTTCTCTCTCTCTCTCCTCTCTCTCTCTCTCTCTCTCTCTCTCTCTCTCTCTCTCTCTCTCTCTCTCTCTCTCTCTCTCTCTCTCTCTCTCTCTCTAAATAACTAAGGTGTAGTTGGGTATGAAAACAGTGTGTACAGGTGTGTGTGTGTGTGTGTGTGTGTGTGTGTGTGTGTGTGTGTGTGTGTGTGTGTGTGTGTGTGTGTGTGTGGTGTGTGTGTGTGTGTGTGTGTGTGTACAGGTGTGTGTGTGTTACAGGTGTGTGTGTGTGTGTGTGTGTGTGTGTGTGTGTGTGTGTGTGTGTAGTGGTGGGTGTGGGTGGTGGTGTGGTGGGTGTGTGTGTGTGTGTGTGTGTGTGTGTGTGTGTGTGTGTGTGTGTGTGTGTGTGTGTGTGTGTGTGTGTGTAGAAAAACATATTGGACTGCGTATGTATGTATGTTGATTGTGCGTATGTGTACAGTATGTGTCAGGGAGGAAAGGAGTTAAACCCTTCCCCCTTCCCCCCCTCCCTCCCCTCCTCCCTCCCTCCACCTTCCTACCCTCCACCCCACTTCCCCCTCCACCTGCACTTGATTGAACCATCAGGGTGTGTGTGTTCGTGCAAGTGAGAATGTGTAGTGGGGTGTGAGGTGAGGTGTGGTGAGGTGTGGTGAGGTGTGAGGTGAGGTGTGAGGTGAGTGTGGTGAGGTGTGAGGTGTGAGTGTGTGAGGTGTGGGTGTGAGTGAGTGAGGTGTGAGGTGAGGTGAGTGAGGTGTGGTGAGGTGTGAGGTGAGGTGTGTGGGGTGAGGGTGTGAGGTGGGGTGGGTGAGGGTGTGAGGTGGGGTGTGGGGTGAGGGGTGTGGGGTGTGGGGTGTGAGTGAGGAGTGAGGTGTGGTGGGGTGTGGGGTGGGAGGTGGTGAGGGTGTGGTGGGGTGTGAGTGAGGGTGTGGTGAGGTGTGGTGGTGTGGGGTGAGGGGGGTGTGAGGTGAGGTGTGGTGGTGTGGTGAGGGTGTGGGGTGGGGTGTGAGTGGGGTGTGTGGTGAGGGGTGTGAGGTGTGAGGTGAGGGTGTGAGGTGAGGTGTGAGGGTGTGAGGTGTGAGTGAGGTGTGTGAGGTGAGGTGTGAGTGGTGTGGAGGTGAGGTGTGAGGGAGTGTGGTGAGTGGTGTGAGGTGGGGTGTGAGGTGAGGTGTGAGGTGAGGTGTGGGGTGAGGGTGTGTGAGGTGAGGGTGTGGGGAGGTGAGGGTGTGAGGTGAGGGTGTGGGGTGAGTGGTGTGAGGTGAGGTGTGCGTGAGGGGTGTGAGGGTGCGTGCGTGTGTCAACAGTAGACAAATTAACAGCACCGTTAACAGATCCACACAACTGTTTATCTACGTCTCTCTTTCTCCCGTTTATTGCCTGTTTTATTATTTCTTATTATTGTTATTATTCGTCTTCTTCTTCTTTTTCTTCTTCTTCTTCTTCTTCTTCTTCCTTCTTCTTCTTCTTCTTCTTTTCTTCTTCCTCCTTCTTCTTCTTCCTTCTTCCTTCTTCTTCCTTCTTCTTCTTCTTCTCTTTTATCATCTTCTCCATCCTCATTATCATCACCTATTCCACCACTTACCCTTCTTTGTAAATACTATTAGAATAGGGAGGGTATGGAGGGGGAGGAGTAGGGAGGGAAGGAAGGAAGGAAGGAGAGGAGGGAGGGAGGGAGGGAAGGAAGAAGGGAAGGGGAAAGAAAATGAAGGAATGAGGGAAGGAGACGGAGGAAGATAAGGAAGGAAGAGGAGAGAGGAAGGGAGATAATAAAGGAAAGAGAGAGAAGGAAGGAGGAAGGAAGAAGGAAAGGAGAAAGAAAGAATGAAGGAGGATGGGATTCAATATTCAGATTAATGGTTGGCTACCGTCCAGCTGTGACTTTCACCAGAGAGAGAGAGAGAGAGAGAGGATGAATCTTAAAGAGTGGCATTCTAAGCTTTCTCAACCTTTCAATAGCTTCGATATACTTTCTACGCTTTCTCTTTGCTTTGTACGGTTTAATTTACATTCTAAGCGTTCTCTTAATCTTTCAATAGCTTCAGTTTACTTTTTACGATTTTTTGGCTTTCTACGGGTTCAGTTAAGATACTACGCTTTCTTTCAGCTTTTATTTTATTTAACTTTCTACCTCAACTTTCTAGGCTTCAGTTAACTTTTAGCTTTCTCTCAGCTCAAATCTAGCTTCCTGTAGCTTTCTCCTAGCTGTCAAGGCTTTTACTCTCACTTTCTACTTTTGTATTTTCCCTATTTCCACTCTCGTATCTGTCACTCTCTGTACTTACAGCAGTTTTATTCTTAAGTGTACAACAGATAATGTGTAGAAGAGAGAGAGAGAAAAAACTATTTACAATGCTCCTCATCCTCCCTCCTTCACCTCTCCTCCTCTCCTCCACCCTGGTCTCTTAAATGCTGCCGTTCAGGGGTTTCAATAAGAGTAGGAGTGAGACGCTGTGGTGAGCTTGGTGGTGAGTGTGTGTGTCTGTGTGTGTGTCTGTCTGTCTGTGTGTGTATATGTGTGTGTGTGTGTGTGTGTGTGTGTGTGTGTGTGTGTGGATCACCCAGCCGTGTGGATCAGTGTGTGTGGATCAACAGGAAGTAAGAGGCTGCCCTGTTAAAGATTTCATTTTTAGATGTAAGAGCCAGTCCTGAGGTTGTAGTGTATGTATGTGTGTATCTGTGTGTGTGTGTGTGTATGTAGAGTATGTATGTTTGTGTGTGTATGTATGTGTATGTATGTATGTATGTATGTGTGTATGTTATGTATGTATGTATGTATGTATGTATGCATGTATGTGTGTGTGGGTGTGTGTGTGTGTGTTGTGAGGAATAAACTAACTATAGTAATACATGTTGATTCATTGATACACAAAGGGTAGACGGTGATAATATTTATGGTCGCCTCAACTGGGCTGCTGTAGGTAGCTGGCCCGCTTTCCCTTGTGTTCACGTGGATCACTTTCAAAGTTCGTGATTAGTTGAGACTTTCACTTGAGAGAAAGCGAGGAGTTTTGATTAGTTAAAAATACAACTTTTATTATTTTTTTAACTCAGTGGTAAATTAGTATATAGATGGAATCGTTTGGTTCTGTGACGGTAAATATTTTGATAAACTTAAATGTTGTTAGCGTAAAAAATTGGCGCCATAATTTGTGTCCTGAGCTGGAGTTCTTTTCAATGAGGTTCCACGGAAGTCCTGGTTGATTGGCAATGAAAATGTGACGTCAGAGTAGGGCGGGTTTTTCATTGGCTGGTGTCTATATTCCTACAGTAGGAGGCTGTTTCAATGATTCTGTTTGTCCTTATTTGTTCATTTGTGTCTTCATTGTTCTCTCTCTCTCTCTCTCTCTCTCTCTCTCTCTCTCTCCTCTCTCTCTCTCTCTCTCCTCCTCCATCTCCTCCTCTTCCCTAAACTCTCCTTTCTCTCTCCCCTCCTCCCCCTCCTCCCCCCTCCCCATGACACCTCCTACGCCTGGCTAACGATCGTTGGTGGTGACGTAAAGTCGTGAACGACCCACGCCGGCACTTCACTAGGCCTCTTATTCCCCGATAACATATGTGGGTCGGCCTTAATGGTGCTCGTGGGATGACCTATCTTGTCTCTCTGACTGGGTGGGGTGAGAGAGGGGGGGAGGAAAAAGGAGGGGATGTGAGGATAGAGGGTGTGAGGAGGGAGGAGGAGTAGGGAAGGAGGGAGGGATGGATAGAGGGTAAGGAGGGGGAAGGAAGAAAGAAGAAAAAGGAAACAGAAGGAGGAAGAAGAATAACTGGAGGAAGAAGAGCAAAAGGAAGAGAAGGAAGAAGAGGAGGAGGAGGTTAGGTTAGGTTAGGTTAGGTTAAACTTAAGTTAGTTTAAACCAGGCAAGGATAGATTAAATTTATCTAGATTAAATAAAGTCAGGTTGGGTTAAGTAATATTTTATACATACCATCTGTCAAATATTTTAGCCTCGTAGTCCCTTCCCTACATACATGTAAACAAACCCTTAAGGCGCTGCTCTCAATACGCTCGCTGGTAGTTCACTCACTCTCATTACCTTCCTGTTCCTGTTGTCAGACTTAATGATGACCAGTAATTACCATATCAAAGAATAATACTTAATGTTGCTTAATTATTGTGTAGAAGTAATCTGTGTGTGTCTGTGTGTGTGTGTGGCCGTCCCTCAAGCCGTGGCCGGGCCGGGTAAGCACAGCCATGGGAGCATGATGGACGGGCCGGCGGGAGCCAAGATAACATCAGCTTCGGTTGTCCCGGCTGTGAGGGGGTTGGGGGAAACAATTCGTCAGTGGGTTTTGTCGAGGTGGGGAGGGAAAGGTGGGGAGGAGAGGACGTGGATGGTGGAGAGAAGGTGGGGAACAATGGGGTGTAGAGAGGAGGAGGAGGAGGGGGGGAGGTGGAGAGATGGAGGAGGGAAAAAGAGGTGGAGGGAGGTGATGAGGAGAGGGTGGGAGGAGGAGGGAAGATATGTTGATGAAATGTGTGTGTTATTATTATCTGTTAATATCATCATCATCATCATTATCAGGCACATGGTTCAGGGTAATCAAGGTGATGAGTCAGGTTAAAATGGTCTCTCAGTCACCTGTGTAATTAGTGTCCTTCATGCTAATTATCCCGTTGGTAATGTGTCCATGAGAGAGAGAGAGAGAGAGAGGTTGTACAATATCTGTCTCTCTTATTTAGGAATTTCCTCTCTCTCTCTCTCTCTCTCAAGTAAGGTCCCAGGGTCTCTATAGATGAGGCCCAAACATCTTCCACTATCGGGTCCTTTCTTTTCCCTCAAGTCCTCCCCAGGTCCTTCCCAGGTCTCCGTCAGGTCCCAGGTCCCATCAAGTCCCAGGTCCTCCCAGGTCCCTCCCAGGTCCCGTCAAGTCCCCAGGTCCTCGGTCCTCTAAAAATATCGTAAGACCTTCTGAGAATATCGTCCCAAGAGCCATATTGGGTTACAAGTTTGTCCCTTACATACTGTAAGTCTGACCTGACTCTGTGTTGGGCCAGCCTCAGGGACACAGGGTGATAAATAGATGGGGAGAAAGAGAGGGTAATAGATATGGGGAGAGAGAGGACAGGGGTGATAGATGGGGAGAGAGGAAGAGTTGATAGATGGGGAGAGAAAGAGAGAGAGAGGGTGATAGATATGGGGAGAGGACAGGGGTGATAGATGGAGAGAGGAAGGGGTGATAGATGGGGAGAGAAAAGGGTGATAGAGGAGTATGGGGGAGAGGGACGGGGTTGATAGATGGGGGAGAGAGAGGAAGGGGGTGATAGATGGGGAGAGAAAGAAGAGGGTGATAGATATGGGGAGAGAGAAGGGGTGATAAATAGATGGGAGAGAGAGAAAGAGAGAAAGATGGGTTATCGAATATATGCACAATAGACAAGTCATCCTTGAAGCAGTATGATACATATAAAAGTACAAGTTTATATTTTATTTATTTACTTATTTATTTATTTATTTATTTATTTTTGGACAAGGAGAATAAATTGATGTTGTGTGATATTAATAACTCAATGTTATTCAAGAGAAAACATTTTAATTTATTTATTTTTCTCGTAATTTACAGGTAAGTTGTTTGTGTGTGTGGCCAGGTGGGGGAGGGGGAGGGAGGAGAGGGGGAGGGGTGTGGGGAGAGGTTAGACCAGAATGTGAGAGGGAGGGGAACAGGGGAAGGGGAGGGAGGGGTGGGATAGGATAGGAACTGGAGGGAGAGGGAAGGAGGAGAGACAGGGGTGAGTGGAAGGAGAATGGATAAAGGGACAGGGAAGGATAGATGAGGAGAGGGGTAAAGGGAAGAGGTGAAAAGAAGGGGGATGGTGGACCAGGGGAAGGAGGGTGAAGTAGAAGTAAAGAGTTGGAGGGAAGGGGGAGGGAAGGGGGAGGGAGGAGGGAGAAGAAAGTGCTACAGTAGATCCATCTTGCAGGAGCTCAGCCCTTCCCTCCTCCTGACCCCGCTTCTCCCTCCTCTTTCTTCTCCTTTGCCTCTCTCACCCTCCATTCACCTCCCTTTCTTCTCCCCTCTCCCCCTCTGTGTCAGGTTGGCCTCATTCAATTCTGGTTCTGTCGACGTGTGTGTGTGTGTGTGTGGTACAATGTCCCAGCCTTGATGTAGGCAAGTGGAAGGAGGGAGAGAGGAGGAGAGGGAGGGAGAGAGGAGGAGGAGGGAGAGACAGGGAAGGAAATAAAGTCTGTAATCTTTAATCTTTTATTTATATAATTTTTAAATAATTTTATCAATTTTTGTACAGCTTATTTACGTCAGATTTATT
This sequence comes from Homarus americanus, assembly GCF_018991925.1. NCBI lineage: Eukaryota > Metazoa > Arthropoda > Malacostraca > Decapoda > Nephropidae > Homarus > Homarus americanus. The sequence continues at coordinate 13,487 of NW_024756280.1, forward strand.
AGTTTACTTCAATGACGTCACATGTTGAAGGTTAAATTAATAAATTGAAGTTATTTTTTTTTTAGACTAACAAAAGCTTTCTCTTTTGTATTAAATTATTACTGTCTTGCGCGGGTTTAATGCATTAATATTAAATATGCTTACAGATAACTATCGTAACTTACTAACATACACTAAGCTAATAATATTACACCACAATTATTTAACAAAACATTAAACATGGAACCAGTATTTAATGGTAACCTTCTCCTCAGCTTATGAACCACGTGAATTTTCCTTATCTCTGCATGAACATCAAAGTTTCACACTATTATTTTTCTTCTTCTTGGTATTTTCTCCTCCTCCTCCCTCCTCCTGCCTCTCCTCCACTCTCCCCCCTCGGAAAAAAAGTATAAGCTCTCAGTATTTGTTGAACTTTGATATTTACGCAACTCTTATTAATCATAGTCTCTCTCTCTCTCTCTCTCTCTCTCTTCTCTCTTACATTAATTGAGAGATAATAGGTAGATTGAATTGCAATATTTATTTAGCCAGAAAAATACAGATACAGAGGATACACAATAATATTAACATGGCTTGAGCCAGTTGGAGAACTGAGCTCTCTTTGATAAACTTGATATATACTATACATTTATCTCAAGGAAGTATTGAAAGTAATATCTGGAATAGTACAATAGGAGGAGGAGGAGTGTCTTTTATGAGATGTCTTTTGGTTGAGGAGTGATGTCTTTGTTGGAGGTGGTCTTTTGTTGAGTGAGGAGGTGTTTGTTGAGGGGAGTGTTTTTGTTGAGGAGTGCTTCTTTGTTGAGGGAGGTGAGGTCTTTTATTGAGTGAGTGAGTACTCTTGTTGATGAGTGGAGTGAGTGTCTTTGTTGGTGAGTGAGTGAGTGTCTTTGTTGGAGTGGTGTGTCTTTTGTTGAGTGGGGAGTGGAGTGTGTGTCTTTGTTGGGTGGTGGTGGTTGTCACTGAGTATGTCTTATTTGGAGTGATGGGCAGTGTCTTTGTTGAGTGAGTGAGTGTCTTTTTTGTTTGAGTGGTGTGAGTGTCTTTGTTGGTGGGTGAGTGAGTGGAGTGAGTGTCTTTTGTTGAGTGATATGAGTTGGAGTGTCTTTTGTTGAGTGAGTGGTGGTGTCTTTTGTTGAGTGTTTGTTAGGTGTCTTTTGTTGGAGTGAGTGAGTGTGTTTTTGAGTGTTCTTTTGTTGGTGGATGGTGAGTGTCTTTGTTGGTGGTGGAGGAGGTCTTTTTGTTGGTGGGTGAGTGAGTGTCTTTTGTTGAGTGGTAGAGTGAGTGTGGCCTTTTTTGTTGGGTAGTGGTGGGTGTCTTTATTGGAGGAGTAGGTTCTTGTTGAGTTGAGTGAGTTAGTCTTTTGTTATGAGTGGTGGGTGTGTCTTTTGTGTTTGGGTGGTTAGTGTCTTTGTTGAGTGGTGGTTGTGTCCTTTTGTTGGGAGTGGTGTGGAGGAGGTTCTTTTGGTTGAGGAGTGTGTGCAAAGGTTTGTTGAGTGTGAATGGGAGTGAGTGTCTTTGTTGTGGTTGATGTGGGTGTGGTGTGTCTTTTTGTGGGGAGTGAGTGTCTTTGTTGAGTATGGGTGTGTCTTTTGTTGGGTGGGTGGGTTAGTGTCTTTGTTGAGATGAGTGGTGTGTGTCTTTGTGGGAGTGGTGTGTGCTTTTGTTAGATGGAGTGCCTTTTTTGGAGTGGTAGGGATGCCTTGGGAGAGTGGGAGTGAGGAGTGTCTTTTATTGAGTAGAGTGTCTTTTTTTGAGGGTGGTGTGATTGTTTTATTGGGAGTAGAGTAGTCTTTGTTTGAGTGAGTGAGTGTCTTTTGTTGAGTGGTGGGTTAGTGTCTTTTATTTGGTGGAAAGTGAGTGTCTTTTGTTGGGGTGGTGGGGTTATTGGTGAGGGTGTGTTTTTTTTGTTGAGTGAGTTAGTGTCTTTGTTGAGGAGGAGTTAGTGTCTTTATTGAGTGAGAGTGATGTCTTTGTTGTTGAGGTGAGTGAGGTCTTTGTTGAGTGAGTGGGTAGTGTCTTTGTTGGTGGATGTCTGTTTGATGAGTGAGGTCTTTTTGTTGGGAGTGTCTTTTGGTTGGGTGGGGGTGTGTTTTTTGTTGGTAGGTGAGTTCTTTTGGAGTGGGTGAGTGTCTTTTTTGATTGGGTGAGTGTCTTTTTGTTGGTGGAGTGGGGTCTTTTTTGGGTTTTGAGTGGAGTGTGTCTTTTATTGTGGATGATGTCTTTTTGGGAGGAGTGGTTAGTGTCTTTGTTGGGGTGGAGTCTTTTGTTGAGTGGTGGTTGGTGTTGTTTGGTGAGTGGAGTGTCTTTTTGTTGAGTTAGTTCTTTTGTGAGTGAGTGTCTTTGTTGGTGGAGTGAGTTAAGTGTCTTTGTTGAGTGCAATGATGTCTTTTGTTGATTGGGTAGTGTTTTGAGTTAGGGGTGTCTTTTGTTGAGTAAGTGAGTTGAGTGTCTTTTGTTGAGTGTGAGTGTCTTTTTTGTTGGAGGTGGAGTGTCTTTTTTAAGTGGAGTTAGTGTCTTTGTTGATGTAGTGTATTTTTGTTGAGTGAGTGGAGTGCCTTTGTTGGAGTAGTGCTTTTGTTTGGAGGAGTGTCTTTGTTGAGTGGTGAGCCTTGTTGAGTAGGAGTGTCTTTTGTTAGTGAGTGTCTTTTGTTGGAGTAGGTCTTTTGTTGGGAGAGTAGTGTCTTTTTTTGAGTGAGTGTCTTTTGTTGAAGGTTGAGTGAGGGTGTCTTTGTTGAGTGAGGTCTTTTTGTTGGAGTTGTTGAGTTGATGTCTTTTTGTTGAGTTAGTGTAAGTAGGCCTTGTTGAGGAGTGGTTTAGTCTTTGTTGGCAGTATGAGTGTCTTTTTTTGAGAGTAAGTGAGTTAGTGTCTTTTGTTAGATGGAAGTGAGTTAGTGTCTTTTGTTGAGTAGAGGAGTGTCTTTTGTTGAGTAAGTGAGTGTCTTTTGTTGAGTGGTGAGTCTATCTTTTGTTGGGTAGGTGTCTTTTTGTTGAGTAGTGAGGGTGTCTTTTGTTGGAGTGAGTGTTTTTTGTTGAGGTGAGTGTCTTTTGTTGGGTGAGTGAGTGTCTTTTTGTTTGGAGTTAGTGTCTTTTTGTTGGTGGAGTGAGTGTCTTTTTTTGAGTGGAGTGAGTTGAGTGTCTTTTTGTTGAGTAAGTGAGTTAGTGTCTTTGTTGAGTAAGTGAGTTAGTATCTTTTGTTGAGTAGTGAGTGTCTTTTTTTGAGTAAGTGAGTGTCTTTTTGTTGAGTAAGTGAGTTTGTCTTTTGTTGAGTGGTGAGTGTGTCTTTGTTGAGTGGAGTGGTGGGTGTCTTTTTGTTGATAAGTGAGTTAGTGTGGCTTTTGTTGGAAGTGAGTTAGTGTCTTTGTTGGAGTAAGTGAGTGTCTTTTGTTGGAGTAAGTAGGTGTCTTTTGTTGGATAAGTGGGTGTCTTTTTGTTGGGTGGGTGGTATGTGTTTTTGTTTGTGTAGTGTCTTTTGTTGGGTGGTGAGTGTCTTTTGTTGGTGGTGTCTTTTGTTGGGTAAGTAGTGTGTTTTTGTTAGTGGTGGTGAGTGTGTTTTGTTGAGTAAGTGAGTTTGTTTTGTTGGTGGAGTGTCTTTTGTTGGAGTAAGTGATGTCTTTGTTGGTGGGTAGTGGGTGTGTTTTGTTGATAAGTGAGTGTCTTTGTTGAGTGGAGTGTCTTTTTGTTGGTGAGTGAATGGTGTGTTTTGTTGAGTAAGTAAGTGAGTGTCTTTTATTGGGTGGTGGTAGTGTGTTTTTTTGGGTAAGTGAGTGTCTTTTTGTTGGTGAGTGTCTTTTTTTGGTGAGTGAGTGTCTTTTATTGGTGGTGGAGTGTCTTTTGTTGGTGATTGAGTGAGTGTCTTTTTGTTGGTGGTGGGTGTCTTTTGTTGGTGAGTGTCTTTGTTGTGTAGTGAGTGTCTTTATTAGTGGTGGGTGGTGTGTTTTGTTGAGTAGGTGATCTTTTGTTGGTTAGTGTCTTTTGTTGAGTGGTGGTGAGTGTGTTTTGTTGGAGTAGTAGTGGGTGTCTTTTATTGGGTGAGTGGTGAGTGTGTTTTGTTGAGTAAGTGAGTGTCTTTTTGTTGGTGGTGGAGTGTCTTTTTGTTGGAGTAAGTGGTTGAGTGTCTTTTGTTGGAAGTTGAGTTGTGTCTTTTGTTGAGTGAGTGTCTTTTTTTGTTGAGTAAGTAGTGAGTGTCTTTGTTGGATAAGTGGGTTAGTGTCTTTTGTTGGTGGAGTGTCTTTTGTTGGAGTAAGTTGAGTGTCTTTTTGTTGTTAGTGGAGTGGGTTAGTGTCTTTTGTTGGTGGTGGAGTGTCTTTGTTGGTGGGTGGTGGTGGGTGGTGTGTTTTGTTGAGTGGAGTGGGTTAGTTGTCTTTTGTTGGAGTGGTGGTGTCTTTTTGTTGGTGGTGGTGTAACTGACTAGTGGAGTTTGGTGGTGTGTTTTGTTGGGTGGTGGTCTTTTATTGAGTGGAGTGGTGAGGTGTGTTTTGTTGGAGTAAGTGAGTTGTGTTTTTGTTGGTGGGTGGTTAGTGTGTTTTGTTGGTGGTGGTGGGGTGTCTTTTGGTGGTGGGTGGTGGTGGTGTGTTTTTGTTGGGTGGTGGGTTAGTGTCTTTTGTTGGTGGTGGAGTGTCTTTGTTGGTGGTGGAGTGTCTTTTTATTGGTGGGTGGTGGGTGTCTTTTTTGGTTGGTGGTGTCTTTTTGGGTGGGTGGGTGGGTGTGTTTTGTTGGTGGAGTGAGTTTAGTGTCTTTTGTTGAGTAAGTGGAGTGTCTTTTTTGTTGGTAGGTAGAGTGTCTTTTATTGGTGGTGGAGTGGGTGTTGTGTGTGTGTGTGTGTGTGTGTGTGTGTGTGTGTGTGTGCCTGTTTGTGTGGTGTACTGTTTGTGTGAGTGTCTGTGAGGGAAGATGAAAATGTTATGAGGTGAGGAGAGGTAGGAAAAAATAAGGGGGATGCCTACTACCCCTCTTAAGTCCCTAACGGATTTAGTACTTGTGATTATCAAATAACCCGTATTTATAATAGGAAGTTAAAAGAAAATAATAATCTGAATGTGTATGTATTATTGACACTACCATAGCTTGTGTTTAAGGTGTAAGTGAAGTCTATATATCACCTCGTATGTGTATGTGTATGTATGTTTGTATAATCATAGTAAAATCATTGAAATTATAATGTTTGGGGTTTACGTCAATAAGTTGAAGTTACTGGTATAAAATATTCCTTTTTTTGGGGTTTTTAACGTCGGGTTTTATTTCTGAGAGGATATAAGAGGATGATATTAAAAAAAATTAAAAAAATGTGTCTAAGTCTCAGCCTCCTCCATAGTCTTTATTGTTAATTGGTGTTTTTATTGGAGTTTGTTGTAAATTATATTCACTTTTATCTGGTTATTGATGATTCTGATACGTCTTTGTTGATAAGTGGTTGATTGTGTTGAATATATTGCCAACGTCACGTCTTGGTGTTGCCAAATGTTGTTATTGGCGCATCATTAGCCATTGTGTGTTAATTTGTAAGCAGATCTTCGTCAGGACGTTGAACCGAAAAAAAACATACTTATCCTCAACTTGGAATTATTATCATCAACGCACTCTTAAGCATCAAGCAACTGGTGGAGGTGATGACGCTGACAGTGTTCTGCCTCATGAATTTCGCCCTCTTTGCTCTGCAGGTGTGCATGGGAGTCCTCCAAGAACAAGTGCGTCAAGAACATGGCAGGCAAGCACACTCACCAGCAGAAAGTGGAGAGGTGAGTGGAGTGGGTTGGTGGAGTGGGGAGGAGGTGTGTGGAGTGGGTTGGTGGAGTGGGGGAGGGGTGGGAGGTGAGTGGGTGGGTTGGTGGGTGGGAGGAGGTGAGTGGGTGGGTTAGTGGAGTGGGGAAGGTGAGTGGGAGTGGGTTGGTTGGTGGGGAGGTGAGTGGAGTGGGTTGGTGGAGTGTGAGGTGGTGAGTGTGGAGTGGGGAGGTGAGTGGGTGGGTTGGTGGAGTGGGGAGGTGAGTGGAGTGGGTTAGTGGGTGGGGGGGGGTGGGTGGGTTGGTGGGTGGGGAAGGGGGGGTGGGTGGGTTGGTGGGTGGGAAGGAGGTGAGTGGGTGGGTAAGGAGGTGAGTGGAGTGGGTTGGTGGAGTGGGGGAGTGGAGTGGGTTGGTGGGTGGAGAGGTGGTGGGTGGGTTGGTGGAGTGGGGAAGGTGGTGGGTGAGTTGGTGGGTGGGGAGAATGGTGGAGTGGGGGAGGGAGGTTGGTGGAGGGGGAAGGTGAGTGGAATGAGTTGGTGGGTGGGGAGAATAATTGGAGTGGGGAGGAGGTTAGTGGAGTAGGGAGGTTAGTGGAGTGGAGGAAGGTGAGTTAGGTAGGTTAGGTTGGGTTAGTAGTTACCGGGGTATGTTTACCATTAATTGACATGTTTTCCTGAAGGCGCTGTGTGTGTGTGTTGGTAGTATATATACAGGCGTTTTGGGTGAAAATTAACACGCCATTAACTCTGTGATACTGTGTTGAGGTCCTGTATTTTTTGTTATTATTGTTGTTGTTGTTATCATTACTACTACTACTACTACTCTCTCTCTCTCTCTCTCTCTCTGTTCTCTCTCTCTCTCTCTCTCTCTCTCTCTCTCTCTCTCTCCTCTGGTGGACAGTGGCCTCTGGTCCCTCGAGTATAGGAAGATAAGTTACTCCTCGACCCTATACAGAGACGGTAGTTGTACGGCAAGTTTCTCTGTTGGATAGATAGATCGATAGATAGATGGATAGATAGATAGATAGATAGATAGATGGACGGGTGGATAGTGAGTTATTAAAACCATAAAGAATAATAAAGGTAAATAAAGAAGGAAAAAAATCGTCTGAATCGTCGACTTTCCATAGACAAGCCACACAGATAAAAAGAAATAGTCTTTCATTTCACTAAGACAAAGTTACCTGAGCCCAAACTCCTCCACTCAACCTCACCCTTGCTCGTTTAACTGGCGAGACTAGACCACCTCACCTCACCTCACCTGACCTTGAGTTTGGCCAGGTCAACTTTGCATTTCGAATCCTGGACTGCCTGGAATTTGGCCGGTCAGTTTTGCTATTCGGACCTTTGACCTGACCTGACCTGACCTGGCTGGCCTAGAGTTTTGCCAGTTCAGTTTTGCACAATTCCAGCCATTTTGACCTGACCTGACCTAAGTTCCCTGGTCAGTTGCATCAAATAGCCTTCTACATGACCTCACCTATTTGGCCAGGTCAGTTTTGCACAATTACAAAAGCCTTTGACCTGACCGGACCTGACCTGACATAACCTGGTTTAAAAATTTACACTTGCGATCTTTTAAAGCGCCTCTGAAATGTCAAAAAATACAAGAAACATTTTTTTTCTCTGTTTCAGTTGTATCAATTGTTTTACTAATTTCTTTTGATAGAGTTCAGTGGTTGGTTCGTCAGGTCAGGCCAGGTCGTCAGGCGTCAGGTCAGGTCAGGTCAGGTAGTGTGTTGGTATCTCACAAGACCACTGAAGTAATTATCGTGCCGGATATTGGTGGTGGGTCTTAGTAATTGACTCACTTCGGCTACCTCCTTCATCCCTTGGTACGATGACATAACCTCTTGAGTATGATGACTTGACGCCTTGAATACAATGACTTGGGTACAGTGAACTATCATTCATGCCACACAATGACAACACTTATGGAAGCTACGCCAGACTAACGTTCACCAGCCTCCACCTCACAATGACACACTTATGGAAGCTACTTAACGTTCACAGCCTCCTCCACCCCACAATGACACACTTATGGAAGTTACGTCAGACTAACGTCTGCCAGCCTTCCTCCACCACACAATGACACACTTTGGAAGCTAGCCAGACTAACGGAAGCTACGTCAGCCTTCCCTCCACCCCACAATGACACACTTTTGAAGCTTCGCCAGACTAACGTTCACCAGCCTTCCTCTCCACCACAATGACACATCACTTATGGAAGCTACGTCAGACCAACGTTCGCCAGCCTCCACCACACAATGACACACTTTGCCATGGACTAACGTTCACTCAGCCTTCTCCTCCACCCCACATGACACATTTCTTTGAAGTTACGCTAGACTAACGTCTACCAGCTACCTTCCTCCTCCACACACAATGACACACTTATGGAAGCTACAGACTAACGTTCACCACCTCCTCCACCCCACAATGACACACTTATGGGAAGGCTGCCAGACTAACGTTCACCAGCCTTCCTCTCCACCCCACAATGACACACTTATAGCTACGCCCAGACTAACGTTCACCAGCCTTCCTCCTCCACCCACACGACACACACTTATGGAAGTTACCAGACTAACGTTCTCACCAGTCTCCACCCCCACAATGACACACTCCTATGGAAGCTACGCCAGACTAACGTTCCAGCCTCTCTCCACCCCACAATGACACTTAGTAGCTACGCCAGACTAACGTCTACCAGCCTTCCTCCTCCCTCCACCCCACAATGACACTTATGGAAGCTACGCCAGACTAACGTCTACAGAGCCTCCACCCCACAATGACACACACTGGCGGAAGCTACGTCAGACTAACGTTCACCAGCCTTCCCTCCCTCCACCCCCCACAATGACACCGGAAGCTACGCCAGACTAACGTTCACCAGCCTTCCCTCCACCCCACAAACACACTTATGGAAGCTTCTACGCCAGACTAACGTTCACCAGCTTGCCCTCCCTCCACCCCGTAATGACACCTTATGGAAGCTACGCCAGACTAACGTTCGCC
>NW_024756281.1:0-23277 GCF_018991925.1 Homarus americanus
AGGGCCTTTGTTAAACTCGATGAGGGGCCTTTGTTAAACTCGATGAGGGACCTTTGTTATGCTCGACCAGGGGACTTTGTTACACTCGATCAGGGGCCTTTGTTAGACTCGATCAGGGGCCATAGTTATACTCGATCAGGGGACTTTGTTATACTCGATCAGCGGATTTTGTTATATTCGATCAGGAGACTTTGTTATACTTGATGAGGGGCCTTTGTTATACTCGATCAGGGGCCTTTGTTATACTCGATCAGGGGATTTTGTTATACTCAACCAGGGTTCTTTGTTATACTTGACCAGGGGAGTTTGTTATACTCGACCAGGTGACTTTGTTATACTCGATGAGGAGTCTTTGTTAAACTCGATGAGGGACCTTTGTTATACTCGACCAGGGGACTTTCTTACACTCGATCAGGGGCCTTTGCTAAACTCGATCAGGGGCGATAATTATAATCGATCAGGGGACTTTGTTATACTCGATCAGCGGATTTTGTTATACTCGATCAGGAGACTTTGTTATACTCGATGAGGGGCCTTTGTTATACTCGATTAGGGGCCTTTGTTATACTCGATCAGGGGACTTTGTTATACTCAACCAGGGTTCTTTGTTATACTTGACCAGGGGAGTTTGTTATACTCGACCAGGTGAATTTGTTATACTCGATGAGGGGCCTTTGTTAAACTCGATGAGGGACCTTTGTTATACTCGACCAGGGGACTTTCTTACACTAGATCAGGGGCCTTTGTTAAACTCGATCAGGGGCCATAGTTATACTCGATCAGGGGACATTGTTATACTCGATCAGGGGACTTTGGTATACTCGACCAGGTGAGTGTGTTATACTCGACCAGGGGAGTTTGATATACTCGACCAGGGGACTTTGTTATATTCGATGAGGGGCCTTTGTTAAACTCGATGAGGGGCCTTTGTTAAACTCGATGAGGGACCTTTGTTATACTCGACCAGGGGACTTTGTTACACTCGATCAGGGGCCTTTGTTAAACTCGATCAGGTGCCATAGTTATACTTGATCAGGGAACTTTGTTATACTCGATCAGCGGATTTTGTTATACTCGATCAGGAGACTTTGTTATACTCGATGAGGGGCCTTTGTTATACTCGATCAGGGGCCTTTGTTATACTCGATCAGGGGACTTTGTTATACTCAACCAGGGTTCTTTGTTATACTTGACCAGGGGAGTTTCTTATACTCGACCAGGTGACTTTGTTGTACTCGATGAGGGGCCGTTGTTAAACTCGATGAGGGACCTTTGTTATACTCGACCAGGGGACTTTCTTACGCTCGATCAGGGGCCTTTGTTAAACTCGATCAGGGGCCATAGTTATACTCGATCAGGGGACTTTGTTATACTCGATCAGCGGATTTTGTTATACTCGATCAGGAGACTTTGTTATACCTGATGAGAAATTTTGTTATACTCGATCAGAGGCCTTTGTTATACTCGAACAGGGGACTTTGTTATACTCAACCAGGGTTCTTTGTTATACTTGACCAGAGGAGTTTGTTATACTCGACCAGGTGACTTTGTTATGCTCGATGAGGGGCCTTTGTTAAACTCGATGAGGGACCTTTGTTATACTCGACCAGGGGACTTTCTTACACTAGATCAGGAGCCTTTGTTAAACTCGATCAGGGCCATAGTTATACTCGATCAGGGGACTTTGTTATACTCGATCAGGGGACTTTGGTATACTCGACCAGGTGAGTTTGTTATACTCGACCAGGGGACTTTGTTATACTCGATGAGGGGCCTTGTTAAACTCGATGAGGGACCTTTGTTATACTCGACCAGGGGACTTTGTTATACTCGATCAGGAGCTTTTGTTAAACTCGATCAGGGGCCTTTGTTATACTCGATCAGCGGACTTTGTTATACTCGATCAGGGGACGTTGTTATACTCGATCAGGGGCCTTTGTTATACTCGATCACGGACCTTTGTTATACTCCATGAGGGGACTTTGTTATACTCGACCAGGGTTCTTTGTTATACTCGATCAGGGGACTTTATTATACTCGATCAGCGGACTTTGTTATACTCGATCAGGGGCATTTGTTATACCCGATCAGGGGACTTTCTATACTCGATCAGGGGACATTGTTATACTCTATGAGGGGGGCTTTGTTATACTCGTTCAGGGGACTTTGTTTTACTTGATCAGGGGACTTTGTTATACTCGATGAGGGGGCTTTGTTATACACGATCAGGGGGCTTTGTTATACTTGATCAGGGGCCTTTGTTATAATCGTTTATGGGACTTTGTTATACTCGATCAGGGGACTTTGTTATACTCGATCAGGGGATATTGTTATACTCGACCAGAGGAGTTTGATATACTCGACCAGGGGACTTTGTTATACTCGATGAGGGGCCTTTGTTAAACTCGATGAGGGGCCTTTGTTTTACTCGACCAGGGGACTTTGTTATACTCGATTAGGGGCCCTTGTTAATCTCGATGAGGGGCCATTGTTATACTCGATCAGGGGACTTTGTTATACTCTATCAGGGGACTTTGTTATACTCGATCAGGGGGCTTTGTTATACTCGATCAGGGAACTTTGTTATGCTCGATCAGGGGACTTTGTTATAATCGACCAGGGGAGTTTGTTCTACTCGACCTGGGGACTTTGCTATACTCGATCAGGGGCCTTTGTTAAACTTTGTTATACTCGGTCAGGGACTTTGTTATACTCGATAGAGGGGATTTTGTTATACTTTATCAGCGGACTTTGTTAAACTCGATCAGGAGACTTTGTTATACTCGATGACGGGCCTTTGTTAAACTCTATGAGGGACCTTTGTTATACTCGACCAGGGGACTTTGTTATAATCGTTCAGGGGACATTGTTATACTCGATCAGGGGACTATGTTATACTCGATCTGGGGACTTTGTTATAAACGACCAGGGGAGTTTGTTATACTCGACCAGGGGACTTTGCTATACTCGATCAGGGGCCTTTGTTAAACTTGATCAGGGGCCTTTGTTATACTCGATCAGGGGACTTTGTTATACTCGATCAGGGGACTTTGTTATACTCGATCAGCGGACTTTGTTATACTCGTTCAAGACTTTCTTATACTCAATGAGGGACCTTTGTTATACTCGATTAGGGACCTTTGTTATACTCGACCAGGGGACATTGTTATAATCGTTCAGGGGACTTTGTTATACTCGATCAGGGGACTTTGTTATGCTCGATCAGGGGACTTTGTTATAATCGACCAGGCGAGTTTGTTATACTCGACCAGGGGACTTTATTATGCTCGATGACGGGCCTTTGTTAAACTCTATGAGGGACCTTTGTTATACTCGATCAGGGGACTTTGTTATACTCTATCAGGGGACTTTGTTATACTCAATCAGGGGAGTTTGTTATACTCGACCAGGGGACTTTGTTATACTCGATCAGGGGCCTTTGTTAAACTCGATCAGGGACCTTTGTTATACTCGATCAGGGGACTTTGTTATACTCGATCAAGGGACTTTGTTATACCCGACCAGGTGAGTTTGTTATACTCGACTTTGTTATACTCAATGAGGGGCCTTTATTAAACTCGATGAGGGGCCTTTGTTATATTCGACCAGGGGACTTTGTTATACTCGATCAGGGGCCTTTGTTAAACTCGATGAGGGGCCTTTGTTATACTCGATCAGGGGACTTTGTTATACTCGATTAGGGGACTTTGTTATACTCGATCAGCTGACTTTGTTACACTCGATCAGGGACGTTGTTATACTCGATCAGGGGCCTTTGTTATACTCGATCAGGGGCCTTTGTTATACTCCATCAGGGGACTTTGTTATACTCGACCAGGGTTCTTTGTTATACTCGATGAGGGGACTTTGCTATACTCGATCAGGGGACATTGTTATACGCTATGAGGGGGCTTTGTTATACTCGATCAGGGAACTTTGTTATACTCGATCAGGGGCCTTTGTTATACTCGATCAGGGGCCTTTGTTATACTCCATCAGGGGACTTTGTTATACTCGACCAGGGTTCTTTGTTATACCCGATGAGGGGACTTTGCTATACTCGATCAGGGGACATTGTTATACGCTATGAGCTGGCTTTGTTATACTCGATCAGGGAACTTTGTTATACTCGATCAGGGGACTTTGTTATACTCGATCAGGGAACTTTGTTATACTCGATCAGGAGACTTTGTTATACTCGATGAGGGGCCTTTGTTATACTCGATCAGGGGCCTTTGTTATACTCGATCAGGGGACTTTGTTATACTCGATCAGGGGACTTTGTTATACTCGATCCCAGAATTATGCTTATGTGGACTATATATTATGTATGTATATTATGTATGTGCTCATTTGTATTATTTATTCAGCCTAGCTAGCAGCGTGTGGCAATGTTATTACCATATCCCACATGCTTAATTAATGTGCCTGGCGACGTATGGAAGCTGCTAATGTATCACTTGCCATACGCCGTCTATAGCAGTTGACCAGGAGCCTAGCTAGTGAGGAGTGCTACCCACCTCTGTGTACATACTCTTATCCAGTAAACCGAACCTACAAAACTATACAGGTGTTTGTGTTCTCTCCTGTATATAGAACTTATTACCCAGAACACCTAACATGGCGCAGTGCGTAATCTTACTGGATAATTACGAGTGATTAGTGCAAGTTTGTGAAAGCCGGCTTATGGACTCCCGCCTTTGTGTCAACCCCACGTCATCCCTCCCTTGAAGAATTTAGCAACTTCGAGCAGTGTCAGTGACAGTGATTTTCTGTGAAGTGTTAAGTGCATTGTGTGTTTCGTGCCATTCATGTGTGACCTTGTTCGAACGGATTTCCAAGGTATACGGCATGTTCTGGGCATTTGTGGGGTGTAGAGCTCAGCGCACCCTCCTCTGACCGTTTACAGAGGGTGACTGAGCTACTCCTGTCTCCACCCCCCTCCCTCATAGCGCCGCCTCCACCCCCCCTCACAGCTGGGGCGAGACGCTTTGCCTGCCTGGGACACACACACACACACACACATACATGTACTAACACTTGCTGACCGCGCGGCTTCATTATATATATTTTATATATATAACCTACTTATCTGTGTAGTTAATTAAATTTTTTTGTCTGAAATCTTGTTGATACGACGGGCTGACCGGTCAACACTGATTTAAGACACAGTACACAGATAAAGTAGTTATGTCTCATGCCTTACGTAGCCGTGGACCCAGCGCCTGGATGAGTCAAGCGGATGATAGTCCCCCAGAGATGGATGACCAGGCCGGCCACGACGCTCCAGCTCCCACAACATCGCGCAGCCCTTCACCTCGATATTCAGCGTTGTCCCCAGAGATAATTGCCTTAATGAAGTTTATGAGAGATGAGAGACGCGAGGATGAAGCTCACAGACGTTTGGCGGATGAGCACAGAAGGCAAGCAGAGGCAGAACGAGACCACCAACGGAGAATGGAAGACAGTGCACGGTTCGAAGCTTTGATATCTCGCCTCACTGTTAACCAAGCCCCTGGCTCTAACACTGCCTCGGTACTGACTGGTTCAGATACCTCATCCATGCTTCCTTCACGCCCCCCAGCCCCACCTAAAGCAGCAGCTCAAACACCGCCCATCTTGACGCCTGATGTGAATTTCCAGACTTTTCGTGAATGGCGGCGACGGTGGGCTGATTATTCTACAATGGTGGATCTCCAGAGTTTGTCTCAGCCTAAACAACTCATCCAGCTGCGTATGTGCCTGTCCTTGGAAATTCAGCGTGTCTTGGAACATACGTTGCAGGTACCCCCAACCTCTTTGCTGTCTGTAGAGGAGGTACTGGACGTTCTACAACGGCACATCAAAGGACAGCAGAATGAAGCTCTGCGCAGGAGGGAATTGTTTAGCTGCAGACAGATGGAGGGTGAGTCTTTTGACGCTTTTTATGTACGTCTTAGGAGAGCCTCGGAAGAGGTAGATATATGTCTAGGCCACCACCAGCAGTGCGAGGAGACCCAGTTGAAGCAGGTGATCTTGATGGGTGTTAAGGACGAGGAACTTGTCCAACGCCTCACCTCCCTCGACTCTTCCTCTTCTCTTCAGGATGTGTTGACGATATGTCGCTCCTATGAGGCTGCCAGGTGTGCCACCTCTGCCATCCGTGCTCCCCCTACAGCTGTACGCGCTGTTTCCCGGTACAAGAAGGACAAGAAGTCTGCTCCTACGCCTTCACCCACCACGTCCACGCCCGGTTCATTTTGCAACAACTGTGGTAAGCAGCACGGAACACAGGTGTGTCCAGCCGCTGAGTCTACCTGCAACAGTTGTGACCGTAAGGGCCACTGGTCACTCACAGTACGGTGCCCAGCCAAACGCGTCCAGTGCAACGTGTGCGGTCGTCTGGGCCACTATGACAAGTGTTGCCCTACCCACAAACCCAAGGGACAGCGTCGGCGGAAGCTTCAGCGCCCTTCCACCAGAGAGGGCCGCCCACATTCGCCAAATCAGAGGCACGACGACCCTGGACAAAGCCCGACCCATATTAGGAGGGTGTACTCCTCGCATCCCAGGACCAAAGTCCCCCAGTACATCAGCGTCATCGTGACCTACGGCGGTGTGTCATCCCGTCTTCAGATGTTGCCTGACACCGGCGCTGATGCTACAGTCATCGGTCCCCAGCATTTGCGATGCTTGGGGCTCTCTCCAAGCGATCTAGGACCGCCTCCCGAGGACATCTGCGTCACGGCAGATGGTTCACAGATGGCCCCAGCCCTGGGTTCACTCTATGCACATGTCACCTTTGGCAACAGGTCGTGTCAGGCCTGGATTGACGTGCATAATGGTGTCCCGACTCCTTTGCTGTCCTACAGACATTGCCAAGAGTTGGCCATCATCTCCCAGGACTTCCCAACACCGATTCTCGAGGTAAATTACGCCAACAGGGTGCATGAAGGGAGCAGCAACTACCCTGCTGCCGCCCTACCCCTACCTCTGGCCAGTGACACCTCTCCTTCGGTAGTTGTCCCTGCTGCATCACGTCCCCACGCCCTGGCTCGCCTTCACGACAGTCACCGTGGAGCTGAGGCCACCAAACGACGTGCACGACAGACTGTGTTCTGGCCCGGCATCAACTCCGACATCTCCAATGTTGTCCGTGCGTGTGAGCCCTGCCAAGTATTACAACCCAGCCAGCAGCAGGAACCCTTCATGAGTGACGACAACCCCACCCGCCCCTTTGAGTCTGTGTCGGCCGACTTTTTCTGTGTGTCAGGAAAGTCCTTCCTTGTTATCGTCGACCGTCTCTCTGGTTGGCCGGTTGTCATCAAGTGCGGTAATGACACGACGTCTGCCGCCACCATCAACAAGTTCCGCCACTACTTCCGTGACGTGGGCGTTCCTGTACGCCTGCGAACCGACGGAGGGCCTCAGTTCACAAGCCGGGACTTTGCTGCGTTCCTTGACCGATGGGGAGTCCGGCATGTGTTGTCATCGCCCCATTACCCGCAGTCCAACGGCCACGCTGAGGCTGCTGTCAAATCCTTGAAGCACCTCATCCTTAAGGTGGCCCCTTTTGGGAATATTGACTGCGAGGCCTTCGACCGGGGTCTTCTTGAACTCCGCAACACACCCAACTACACCGGACGCTCCCCTGCCCAGGTTTTGTATGGACGCCCCCTTCGTTCTTGTGTCCCTGCTCACCCTCAATCCTTCTCCAAGGAGTGGCAGGCCAAGACAGAGGATTGTGATCGCCGAGCCGCCGAACGTGTTCAGGACGTCGTCGCCCGCTACAACGACCACGCCCGTTCTCTCCCCAGGTTGAGTGTCGGTACCCAAGTCCGTGTTCAGGACCCGACCTCCTTACGTTGGGACAAAGTAGGCGTAGTCATGGGTCTCGGCAGGTCACGGGACTACCAGGTGCGGTTACCCAGTGGTCGCGTGTGGTGGAGGAACCGCCGTTTTCTCCGCCCCGTAACACTGCCTTCTGCTGGCCCCGCCACCAGTGTTGAGCCCCATACCCTTCCCAGTGATGAAGTCCCTCGACGCTCAGAACGGATCCAGAAGAAGAGGTCCGCTCAAGACTTTGCTATGAGCGTATAGGGGGAAGGGAGGTGTATGTATATTATGTATGCTGGACTATATATTATGTATGTATATTATGTATGTGCTCCATTTGTATTATTTATTCAGCCTAGCTAGCAGCGTGTGGCAATGTTATTACCATATCCCACATGCTTAATTAATGTGCCTGGCGACGTATGGAAGCTGCTAATGTATCACTTGCCATACGCCGTCTATAGCAGTTGACCAGGAGCCTAGCTAGTGAGGAGTGCTACCCACCTCTGTGTACATACTCTTATCCAGTAAACCGAACCTACAAAACTATACAGGTGTTTGTGTTCTCTCCTGTATATAGAACTTATTACCCAGAACACCTAACACAGGGGACTTTGTTATACTCGATCAGGGGACTTTGTTATAATCGACCAGGGGAGTTTGTTATACTCGACCAGGGGACTTTGCTATACTCGCTCAGGGGCCTTTGTTAAACTTGATCAGGGGCCTTTGTTATACTCGATCAGGGGACTTTGTTATACTCGATCAGGGGACTATGTTATACACGATCAGCGGACTTTGTTATACTCGATCAGGAGAATTTGTTATACTCGATGAGGGGCCTTTGTTATACTCGATCAGGGGCCTTTGTTATACTCGATCAGGGGACTTTGTTATACTCAACCAGGGTTCTTTGTTATACTTGACCAGGGGAGTTTATTATACTCGACCAGGGGACTTTGTTATACTCGATGACGGGCTTTTGTTAAACTCTATGAGGGACCTTTGTTATACTCGACCAGGGGACTTTGTTACACTCGATCAGGGGCCTTGTTAAACTCGATCAGGGGCCATTGTTATACTCGATCAGGGGACTTTGTTATACTCGATCAGGGGACTTTGTTATACTCGACCAGGTGAGTTTGTTATACTCGAACAAATGACTTTGTTATACTCAATGATGGGCCTTTGTTAAACTCGATGAGGGGCCTTTGTTATACTCGACCAGGGGACTTTGTTATACTCGATTAGGGGCCTTTGTTAAACTCGATCAGGGGCCATTGTTATTCTCGATCAGGGGACTTTGTTATACTCTATCAGGGGACTTTGTTATACTCGATGAGGGGCCTTTGTTATACTCGATCAGGGGACTTTGTTATACTCGATAGAGGGGACTTTGTTATACTCGATCAGCGGACTTTGTTATACTCGATCAGGAGACTTTGTTATACTCGATGACGGGCCTTTGTTAAACTCGATGAGGGACCTTTGTTATACTTGATCAGGGGCCTTTGTTAAACTTGATTAAGGGCCTTTGTTATACTCGATCAGGGGACTTTGTTATACTCGATTAGGGGACTTTGTTATACTCGATCAGCGGACTTTGTTATACTCGATCAGGAGCCTTTGTTATACTCGATGAGGGGCCTTTGTTATACTCGATGATGGGCCTTTGTTATACTCGATCAGGGGACTTTGTTATACTCAACCAGGGTTCTTTGTTATACTTGACCAGGGGAGGTTGTTATACTCGACCAGGGGACTTTGTTATACTCAATGAGGGGCCTTTGTTAAACTCGATGAGGGACCTTTGTTATACTCGACCAGGGGACTTTGTTACACTCGATCAGCGGATTTTGTTATACTCGATCAGGAGACTTTGTTAAACTCGATGAGGGGCCTTTGTTGTACTCGATCAGGGGCCTTTGTTATACTCGATCAGGGGACTTTGTTATACTCAACCAGGGTTCTTTGTTATACTCGATCAGCGGACTTTGTTATACTCGACCATGGGACTTTGTTATACTCGATGAGGGGCCTTTGTTAAACTCGATGAGGGACCTTTGTTATACTCGACCAGGGGACTTTGTTACACTCGATCAGGGGCCTTTGTTAAACTCGATCAGGGGCCATAGTTATACTCGATCAGGGGACTTTGTTATACTCGATCAGCAGATTTTGTTATACTCGATCAGGAGACTTTGTTATACTCGATGAGGGGCCTTTGTTATACTCGATGAGGGGCCTTTGTTATTCTCGATCAGGGGACTTTGTTATACTCAACAAGGGTTCTTTGTTATACTTGACCAGGGGAGTTTGTTATACTCGACCAGGTGACTTTGTTATACTCGATGAGGGGCCTTTGTTAAACTCGATGAGGGACCTTTGTTATACTCGACCAGGGGACTTTCTTACACTCGATCAGGGGCCTTGTTAAACTCGATCAGGGGCCATAGTTATACTCGATCAGGGGACTTTGTTATACTTGATCAGCGGATTTTGTTATACTCGATCAGGAGACTTTGTTATACCCGATGAGGGGCCTTTGTTATACTCGATCAGAGGCCTTTGTTATACTCGAACAGGGGACTTTGTTATACTCAACCAGGGTTCTTTGTTATACTTGACCAGAGGAGTTTGTTATACTCGACCAGGTGACTTTGTTATACTCGATGAGGGGCCTTTGTTAAACTCGATGAGGGACCTTTGTTATACTCGACCAGGGGACTTTCTTACACTAGATCAGGGGCCTTTGTTAAACTCGATCAGGGGCCATAGTTATACTCGATCAGGGGACTTTGTTATACTCGATCAGGGGACTTTGGTATACTCGACCAGGTGAGTTTGTTATACTCGACCAGGGGACTTTGTTATACTCAATGAGGGGCCTTTGTTAAACTCGATGAGGGGCCTTTGTTATACTCGACCAGGGGACTTTGTTATACTCGATCAGGGGCCTTTGTTAAACTCGATCAGGGGCCTTTGTTATACTCGATCAGGGGACTTTGTTATACTTGATCAGGGGACTTTGTTATACTCGATCAGCGGACTTTGTTATACTCGATCAGGGGACGTTGTTATACTCGATCAGGGGCCTTTGTTATACTCGATCACGGGCCTTTCTTATACTCCATGAGGGGACTTTGTTATACTCGACCAGGGTTCTTTGTTATACTCGATCAGGGGACTTTGTTATACTCGTTCAGCGGACTTTGTTATACTCGATCAGGGGACTTTGTTATACTCGATCAGGGGATATTGTTATACCCGACCAGGGGAGTTTGATATACTCGACCAGGGGACTTTGTTATACTCATGAGGGGCCTTTGTTAAACTCGATGAGGGACCTTTGTTATACTCGACCAGGGGACTTTGTTACACTCGATCAGCGGATTTTGTTATACTCGATCAGGAGACTTTGTTAAACTCGATGAGGGGCCTTTGTTACTCGATCAGGGGCCTTTGTTATACTCGATCAGGGGACTTTGTTATACTCAACCAGGGTTCTTTGTTATACTCGATCAGCGGACTTTGTTATACTCGACCAGGGGACTTTGTTATACTCGATGAGGGGCCTTTGTTAAACTCGATGAGGGACCTTTGTTATACTCGACCAGGGGACTTTGTTACACTCGATCAGGGGCCTTTGTTAAACTCGATCAGGGGCCATAGTTATACTCGATCAGGGGACTTTGTTATACTCGATCAGCAGATTTTGTTATACTCGATCAGGAGACTTTGTTATACTCGATGAGGGGCCTTTGTTATACTCGATGAGGGGCCTTTGTTATTCTCGATCAGGGGACTTTGTTATACTCAACAAGGGTTCTTTGTTATACTTGACCAGGGGAGTTTGTTATACTCGACCAGGTGACTTTGTTATACTCGATGAGGGGCCTTTGTTAAACTCGATGAGGGACCTTTGTTATACTCGACCAGGGGACTTTCTTACACTCGATCAGGGGCCTTTGTTAAATTCGATCAGGGGCCATAGTTATACTCGATCAGGGGACTTTGTTATACTTGATCAGCGGATTTTGTTATAGTCGATCAGGAGACTTTGTTATACCCGATGAGGGGCCTTTGTTATACTCGATCAGAGGCCTTTGTTATACTCGAACAGGGGACTTTGTTATACTCAACCAGGGTTCTTTGTTATACTTGACCAGAGGAGTTTGTTATACTCGACCAGGTGACTTTGTTATACTCGATGAGGGGCCTTTGTTAAACTCGATGAGGGACCTTTGTTATACTCGACCAGGGGACTTTCTTACACTAGATCAGGGGCCTTTGTTAAACTCGATCAGGGGCCATAGTTATACTCGATCAGGGGACTTTGTTATACTCGATCAGGGGACTTTGGTATACTCGACCAGGTGAGTTTGTTATACTCGACCAGGGGACTTTGTTATACTCAATGAGGGGCCTTTGATAAAATCGATGAGGGGCCTTTGTTATACTCGACCAGGGGACTTTGTTATACTCGATCAGGGGCCTTTGTTAAACTCGATCAGGGGCCTTTGTTATA
Organism: Homarus americanus; assembly: GCF_018991925.1. NCBI lineage: Eukaryota > Metazoa > Arthropoda > Malacostraca > Decapoda > Nephropidae > Homarus > Homarus americanus. The sequence goes on from NW_024756281.1 coordinate 12,344, forward strand.
CTCGATCAGGGGACTTTGTTATACTTGATCAGGGGACTTTGTTATACTCGATCAGCGACTTTGTTATACTCGATCAGGGGACGTTGTTATACTCGATCAGGGGCCTTTGTTATACTCGATCACGGGCCTTTCTTATACTCCATGAGGGGACTTTGTTATACTCGACCAGGGTTCTTTGTTATACTCGATCAGGGGACTTTGTTATACTCGATCAGCGGACTTTGTTATACTCGATCAGGGGACTTTGTTATACTCGATCAGGGGATATTGTTATACCCGACCAGGGGAGTTTGATATACTCGACCAGGGACTTTGTTGTACTCGATGAGGGGCCTTTGTTAAACTCGATGAGGGGCCTTTGCTATACTCGACCATGGGACTTTCTTATACTCGATTAGGGGCCTTTGTTAAACTCGATCAGGGGCCATTGTTATACTCGATCAGGGGACTTTGTTATGCTCTATCAGGGGACTTTGTTATCCTCGATCAGGGGGCTTTGTTATACTCGATCAGGGAACTTTGTTATACTCGATAAGGGGACTTTGTTATAATCGACGAGGGGAGTTTGTTATACTCGACCAGAGGACTTTGCTATACTCGATCAGGGGCCTTTGTTAAACTTGATGAGGGGCCTTAGTTATACTCGATCAGGGGACTTTGTTATACTCGATAGAGGGGACTTTGTTATACTCGATCAGCGGACTTTGTTATACTCGATCAGGAGACTTTGTTATACTTGATGACGGGCCTTTGTTAAGCTCGATGAGGGACCTTTGTTATACTTGATCAGGGGCCTTTGTTAAACTTGATTAGGGGCCTTTGTTATACTCGATCAGGGGACTTTATTATACTCGATCAGGGGACTTTGTTATACTCGATCAGCGGACTTTGTTATACTCGATCAGGAGACTTTGTTATACTCGATGTGGGGCCTGTGTTATACTCGATCAGGGGCCTTTGTTATACTCGATCACGGGACTTTGTTATACTCAACCAGGGTTCTTTGTTATACTTGACCAGGGGAGTTTGTTATACTCGACCAGGGGACTTTGTTATACTCGATGAGGGGCCTTTGTTAAACTCGATGAGGGACCTTTGTTAAACTCGATGAGGGACCTTTGGTATACTCGACCAGGGGACTTTGTTAAACTCGATCAGGGGCCTTTGTTAAACTCGATCAGGGGCCATAGTTATACTTGATCATGGAACTTTGTTATACTCGATCAGCGTATTTTGTTATACTCGACCAGGTAGTTTGTTATACTGACCAGGGAGTTTGATATACTGCGACCAGGGACTTTGTTATATTCGATGAGGGCCTTTGTTAAACTCGATGAGGGCCTTTGTTAAACTTCGATGAAAGGACCTTTGTTATACTCGACCAGGGACTTTGTTACACACTCGATCAGGGGCCTTTGTTAAAACTCGATCAGGGGACTTTGTTATACTCGATCAGGGGACTTTGTTATACTCGATCAGCGGACTTTGTTATACTCGATCAGGAGACTTTGTTATACTCGATGAGGGGCCTTTGTTATACTCGATCAGGGGCCTTTGTTATACTCGATCAGGGGACTTTGTTATACTCAACCAGGGTTCTTTGTTATACTTGACCAGGGGAGTTTGTTATACTCGACCAGGTGACTTTGTTATACTCGATGAGGGGCCTTTGTTAAACTCGATGAGGGACCTTTGTTATACTCGACCAGGGGACTTTCTTACACTCAATCAGGGTCCTTTGTTAAACTCGATCAGGGGCCATAGTTATACTCGATCAGGGGACTTTGTTATACTCGATCAGCGGATTTTGTTATACTCGATCAGGAGACTTTGTTATACTCGATGAGGGGCCTTTGTTATACTCGATCAGAGGCCTTTGTTATACTCGATCAGGGGACTTTGTTATACTCAACCAGGGTTCTTTGTTATACTTGACCAGAGGAGTTTGTTATACTCGACCAGGTGACTTTGTTATACTCGATGAGGGGCCTTTGTTAAACTCGATGAGGGACCTTTGTTATACTCGACCAGGGGACTTTCTTACACTAGATCAGGGGCCTTTGTTAAACTCGATCAGGGGCCATAGTTATACTCGATCAGCGGACTTTGTTATACTCGATCAGGGGACTTTGGTATACTCGACCAGGTGAGTTTGTTATACTCGACCAGGGGACTTTGTTATACTCAATAAGGGGCCTTTGTTAAACTCGATGAGGGGCCTTTGTTATACTCGACCAGGGGACTTTGTTATACTCGATCAGGGGCCTTTGTTAAACTCAATCAGGGGCCTTTGTTATACTCGATCAGGGGACTTTGTTATAGTCGATCTGGGGACTTTGTTATACTCGATCAGCGGACTTTGTTATACTCGATCAGGGGACGTTGTTATACTCGATCAGGGACCTTTGTTATACTCGATCACGGACCTTTGTTATACTCCATGAGGGGACTTTGTTATACTCGACCAGGGTTCTTTGTTATACTCGATCAGGGGACTTTGTTATACTCGATCAGCGGACTTTGTTATACTCGATCAGGGGCCTTTGTTATACCCGATCAGGGGACTTTCTATACTCGATCAGGGGACATTGTTATACTCTATGAGGGGGGCTTTGTTATACTCGTTCAGGGGACTTTGTTTTACTTGATCAGGGGACTTTGTTATACTCGATGAGGGGGCTTTGTTATACACGATCAGGGGGCTTTGTTATACTTGATCAAGGGCCTTTGTTATAATCGTTTATGGGACTTTGTTATACTCGATCAGGGGACTTTGTTATACTCGATCAGGGGATATTGTTATACTCGACCAGGGGAGTTTGATATACTCGACCAGGAGACTTTGTTATACTCGATGAGGGGCCTTTGTTAAACTCGATGAGGGGCCTTTGTTATATTGACCAGGGGACTTTGTTATACTCGATTAGGGGCCCTTGTTAATCTCGATGAGGGGCCATTGATATACTCGATCAGGGGACTTTGTTATACTCTATCAGGGGACTTTGTTATACTCGATCAGGGGGCTTTGTTATACTCGATCAGGGAACTTTGTTATACTCGATCAGGGGACTTTGTTATAATCGACCAGGGGAGTTTGTTATACTCAAACTTGGGATCTTTGCTATACTCGATCAGGGGCCTTTGTTAAACTTGATGAGGGGCCTTTGTTATACTCGATCAGGGGACTTTGTTATACTCGATAGAGGGGACTTTGTTATACTTTATCAGCGGACTTTGTTATACTCGATCAGGAGACTTTGTTATACTCGATGACGGGCCTTTGTTAAACTCTATGAGGGACCTTTGTTATACTCGACCAGGGGACTTTGTTATAATCGTTCAGGGGACTTTGTTATACTCGATCAGGGGACTTTGTTATACTCGATCAGGGGACTTTGTTATAATCGACCAGGGGAGTTTGTTATACTCGACCAGGGGACTTTGCTATACTCGATCAGGGGCCTTTGTTAAACTTGATCAGGGGCCTTTGTTATACTCGATCAGGGGACTTTGTTATACTCGATCAGGGGACTTTGTTATACTCGATCAGCGGACTTTGTTATACTCGTTCAAGACTTTCTTATACTCAATGAGGGACCTTTGTTATACTCGATTAGGGACCTTTGTTATACTCGACCAGGGGGCTTTGTTATAATCGTTCAGGGGACTTTGTTTTACTCGATCAGGGGACTTTGTTATACTCGATCAGGGGACTTTGTTATAATCGACCAGGCGAGTTTGTTATGCTCGACCAGGGGACTTTGTTATACTCGATGACGGGCCTTTGTTAAACTCTATGAGGGACCTTTGTTATACTCGACCAGGGGACTTTGTTACACTCGATCAGGGGCCTTTGTAAACTCGATCAGGGGCCATAGTTATACTCGATCAGGGGACTTTGTTATACTCTATCAGGGGACTTTGTTATACTCAATCAGGGGAGTTTGTTATACTCGACCAGGGGACTTTGTTATACTCGATCAGGGGCCTTTGTTAAACTCGATCAGGGGCCTTTGTTATACTCGATCAGGGGACTTTGTTATACTCGATCAAGGGACTTTGTTATACCCGTCCAGGTGAGTTTGTTATACTCGACTTTGTTATACTCAATGAGGGGCCTTTATTAAACTCGATGAGGAGCCTTTCTTATATTCGACCAGGGGACTTTGTTATACTCGATCAGGGGCCTTTGTTAAACTCGATGAGGGGCCTTTGTTATACTCGATGAGGGGACTTTGTTATACTCGATTAGGGGACTTTGTTATACTCGATCAGCTGACTTTGTTACACTCGATCAGGGACGTTGTTATACTCGATCAGGGGCCTTTGTTATACTCGATCAGGGGCCTTTGTTATACTCCATCAGGGGACTTTGTTATACTCGACCAGGGTTCTTTGTTATACCCGATGAGGGGACTTTGCTATACTCGATCAGGGGACATTGTTATACGCTATGAGGGGGCTTTGTTATACTCGATCAGGGAACTTTGTTTTACTCGATCAGGGGACTTTGTTATACTCGATCAGGGAACTTTGTTATACTCGATCAGCGGACTTTGTTATACTCGATCAGGAGACTTTGTTATACTCGATGAGGGGCCTTTGTTATACTCGATTAGGGGCCTTTGTTATACTCGATCAGGGGAATTTGTTATACTCGATCAGGGGACTTTGTTATACTCGATCAGCGGACTTTGTTTTACTCGACTAGGAGACTTTGTTATACAAGATGACGGGCCTTTGTTAAACTCTATGAGGGACCTTTGTTATACTCGACCAGGGGACTTTGTTATAATCGTTCAGAGGACTTTGTTATACTCGATCAGGGATTTTGTTATACTCGATCAGGGGACGTTGTTATAATCGACCAGGGGAGTTTGTTATACTCGACCAGGGGACTTTGCTATACTCGCTCAGGGGCCTTTGTTAAACTTGATCAGGGGCCTTTGTTATACTCGATCAGGGGACTTTGTTATACTCGATCAGGGGACTATGTTATACACGATCAGCGGACTTTGTTATACTCGATCAGGAGACTTTGTTTTTTTCGATGAGGGGCCTTTGTTATACTCGATCAGGGGCCTTTGTTATACTCGATCAGGGGACTTTGTTATACTCAACCAGGGTTCTTTGTTATACTTGACCAGGGGAGTTTGTTATACTCGACCAGGGGACTGTGTTATACTCGATGACGGGCCTTTGTTAAACTCTATGAGGGACCTTTGTTATACTCGACCAGGGGACTTTGTTACACTCGATCAGGGGCCTTGTTAAACTCGATCAGGGGCCATTGTTATACTCGATCAGGGGACTTTGTTATACTCGATCAGGGGACTTTGTTATACTCGACCAGGTGAGTTTGTTACACTCGACCAAATGACTTTGTTATACTCAATGATGGGCCTTTGTTAAACTCGATGAGGGGCCTTTGTTATACTCGACCAGGGGACTTTGTTATACTCGATTAGGGGCCTTTGTTAAACTCGATCAGGGGCCATTGTTATACTCGATCAGGGGACTTTGTTATACTCTATCAGGTGACTTTGTTATACTCGATGAGGGGCCTTTGTTATACTCGATCAGGGGACTTTGTTATACTCGATAGAGGGGACTTTGTTATACTCGATCAGCGGACTTTGTTATACTCGATCAGGAGACTTTGTTATACTTGATGACGGGCCTTTGTTAAACTCGATGAGGGACCTTTGTTATACTTGATCAGGGGCCTTTGTTAAACTTGATTAGGGGCCTTTGTTATACTCGATCAGGGGACTTTGTTATACTCGATCAGGGGACTTTGTTATACTCGATCAGCGGACTTTGTTATACTCGATCAGGAGCCTTTGTTATACTCGATGAGGGGCCTTTGTTATACTCGATCAGGGGCCTTTTTATACTCGATCAGGGGACTTTGTTATACTCAACCAGGGTTCTTTGTTATACTTGACCAGGGGAGGTTGTTATACTTGACCAGGGGACTTTGTTATACTCAATGAGGGGCCTTTGTTAAACTCGATGAGGGACCTTTTTTATACTCGACCAGGGGACTTTGTTACACTCGATCAGCGGATTTTGTTATACTCGATCAGGAGACTTTGTTAAACTCGATGACGGGCCTTTGTTATACTCGATCAGGGGCCTTTGTTATACTCGATCAGGGGACTTTGTTATACTCAACCAGGGTTCTTTGTTATACTCGATCAGCGGACTTTGTTATACTCGATGAGGGGCCTTTGTTAAACTCGATGAGGGACCTTTGTTATACTCGACCAGGGGACTTTGTTACACTCGATCAGGGGCCTTTGTTAAACTCGATCAGGGGCCATAGTTATACTCGATCAGGGGACTTTGTTATACTCGATCAGCAGATTTTGTTATACTCGACCAGGAGACTTTGTTATACTCGATGAGGGGCCTTTGTTATACTCGATCATGGGCCTTTGTTATACTCGATCAGGGGACTTTGTTATACTCAACCAGGGTTCTTTGTTATACTTGACCAGGGAAGTTTGTTATACTCGACCAGGTGACTTTGTTATACTCGATGAGGGGCATTTGTTAAACTCGATGAGGGACCTTTGTTATACTCGACCAGGGGACTTTCTTACACTCGATCAGGGGCCTTTGTTAAACTTGATCAGGGGCCATAGTTATACTCGATCAGGGGACTTTGTTATACTCGATCAGCGGATTTTGTTATACTCGATCAGGAGACTTTGTTATACTCGATGAGGGGCCTTTGTTATACTCGATCAGGGGCCTTTGTTATACTCGATCAGGGGACTTTGTTATACTCAACCAGGTGACTTTGTTATACTCGATGAGGGGCCTTTGTTAAACTCGATGAGGGACCTTTGTTATACTCGACCAGGGGACTTTCTTACACTAGATCAGGGGCCTTTGTTAAACTCGATCAGGGGCCATAATAATACTCGATCAGGGGACTTTGTTATACTCGATCAGGGGACTTTGGTATACTCGACCAAGTGAGTTTGTTATACTCAACCAGGGGACTTTGTTATACTCAATGAGGGGCCTTTGTTAAACTCGATGAGGGGCCTTTGTTATACTCGACCAGGGGACTTTGTTATACTCGATCAGGGGCCTTTGTTAAACTCGATCAGCGGACTTTGTTATACTCGATCAGGGGACGTTGTTATACTCGATCAGGGGCCTTTGTTATACTCGATCACGGGCCTTTGTTATACTCCATGAGGGGACTTTGTTATACTCGACCAGGGTTCTTTGTTATACTCGATCAGGAGACTTTGTTATACTCGATCAGCGGACTTTGTTATACTCGATCAGGGGACTTTGTTATACTCGATCAGGGGATAATGTTATACCCGACCAGGGGAGTTTGATATACTCGACCAGGGGACTTTGTTATACTCGATGAGGGGCGTTTGTTAAACTCGATGAGGGGCCTTTGTTATACTCGACCAGGGGACTTTGTTATACTCGATTAGGGGCCTTTGTTAAACTCGATCAGGGGCCATTGTTATACTCGATCAGGGGACTTTGTTATACTCTATCAGGGACTTTGTTATATACTCGATCGAGAACTGTTATACTCGTCGAACTTTGTTATACTCGATCAGGGGACTTTGTTATAATCGACCAGGGAGTTTGTTATACTCAACCAGAACTGCTATACTCGATCAGGGGCCTTTGTTAAGCTTGATGAGGACGCTGTTATACTCGATCAGGGACTTTGTTATACTCGATAGAGGGGACTTTGTTATACTCGATCAGCGGACTTTGTTATACTCGATCAGGAGACTTTGTTATACTCGATGGCGGGCCTTTGTTAAACTCTATGAGGGACCTTTGTTATACTTGATCAGGGGCCTTTGTTAAATGATCGGGGCCTTGTTATACTCGATCAGGGGACTTTGTTATACTCGATCAGGGGACTTTGTTATACTCGATCAGCGGACTTTGTTATACTCGATCAGGAGACTTTGTTATACTCGATCAGGGGCCTTTGTTATACTCGATCACGGGACTTTGTTATACTCAACCAGGGTTCTTTGTTATACTTGACCAGGGGAGTTTGTTATACTCGACCAGGGGACTTTGTTATACTCGATGAGGGGCCTTTGTTAAACGCGATGAGGGACCTTTGTTATACTCGACCAGGGGACTTTGTTACACTCGATCAGGGGCCATAGTTATACTCGATTAGGGGACTTTGTTATACTCGATCAGCGGATTTTGTTATACTCGATCAGGAGACTTTGTTTTACTCGATGAGGGGCCTTTGTTATACTCGATTAGGGGCCTTTGTTATACTCGATCGAGGGACTTTGTTTATACTCAACCCAGGGTTCTTTGTTATACTTGGCCAGGAGTTGTTATACTCGACCAGGTGGCTTTATTTATACTCGATGAGGGGCCTTTATTGAGCTCGATGAGGGACCTTTGTTATACTCGACCAGGGGACTTTCTTACGCACTCGATCAGGGGCCTTTTGTTAAACTCGATCAGGGGCGATAGTTATAATCGATCAGGGGACTTTGTTATACTCGATCAGCGGATTTAGTTATACTCGATCAGGTGACTTTGTTATACTCGATGAGGGGCCTTTGTTATACTCGATCAGGGGCCTTTCTTATACTCGATCAGGGGACTTTGTTATACTCAACCAGGGTTCTTTGTAATACTTGACCAGGGGAGTTTGTTATACTCGACCAGGTGACTTTGTTATACTCGATGAGGTGCCTTTGTTAAACTCGATGAGGGAACTTTGTTATACTCGACCAGGGGACTTTCTTACACTAGATCAGGGGCCTTTGTTAAATTCGATCAGGGGCCATAGTTATACTCGATCAGGGGACTTTGTTATACTCGATCAGGGGACTTTGGTATACTCGACCAGGTGAGTTTGTTATACTCGACCAGGGGAGTTTGATATACTCGACCAGGGGACTTTGTTATATTCGATGAGGGGCCTTTGTTAAACTCGATGAGGGGCCTTTGTTAAACTCGATGAGGGACCTTTGTTATACTCGACCAGGGGACTTTGTTACACTCGATCAGGGGCCTTTGTTAAACTCGATCAGGGGCCATAGTTATACTCGATCAGGGTACTTTGTTATACTCGATCAGCGGATTTTGTTATACTCGATCAGGAGACTTTGTTCTACCCTATGAGGGGCCTTTGTTATACTCGATCAGGGACCTTTGTTATACTCGATCAGGGGACTTTGTTATACTCAACCAGGGTTCGTTGTTATACTTGACAAGGGGAGTTTGTTATACTCGATTAGGTGACTTTGTTATACTCGATGAGGGGCCTTTGTTAAACTCGATGAGGGACCTTTGTTATACTCGACCAGGGGACTTTCTTACACTCGATCAGGGGCCTTTGTTAAACTCGATCAAGGGCGATAGTTATAATCGATCAGGGGACTTTGTTATACTCGATCAGCGGATTTTGTTATACTCGATCAGGAGACTTTGTAATACTCGATGAGGGGCCTTTGTTATACTCGATTAGGGGCCTTTGTTATACTCGATCAGGGGACTTTGTTATACTCAACCAGGGTTCTTTGTTATACTTGACCAGGGGAGTTTCTTATACTCGACCAGGTGACTTTGTTATACTCGATGAGGATTGAGGGGCCTTTGTTAAACTCGATGAGGGACCTTTGTTATACTCGACCAGGGGACTTTCTTACACTAGATCAGGGGCCTTTGTTAAACTCGATCAGGGGCCATAGTTATACTCGATCAGGGGACTTTGTTATACTCGATCAGGGGACTTTGGTATACTCGACCAGGTGAGTTTGTCATACTCGACCAGGGGACTTTGTTATACTCAATGAGGGGCCTTTGTTAAACTCGATGAGGGGCCTTTGTTATACTCGACCAGGGACTTTGTTATACTCGATCAGGGGCCTTTGTTAAACTCGATCAGGGGCCTTTGTTATACTCGATCACGGACCTTTGTTATACTCCAGGAGGGGTCTTTGTTATACTCGACCAGGGTTCTTTGTTATACTCGATCAGGGGACTTTGTTATACTCGATCAGCGGACTTTGTTATACTCGATCAGGGGCCTTTGTTATACCCGATCAGGGGACTTTCTATACTCGATCAGGGGACATTGTTATACTCTATGAGGGGGGCTTTGTTATTCTCGTTCAGGGGACTTTGTTTTACTTGATCAGGGGACTTTGTTATACTCGATGAGGGGCTTTGTTATACACGATCAGGGTGCTTTGTTATACTTGATCAGGGGCCTTTTTTATAATCGTTCATGGGACTTTGTTATACTCGATCAGGGGACTTTGTTATACTCGATCAGGGGATATTGTTATACTCGACCAGGGGAGTTTGATATACTCGACCAGGGGACTTTGTTATACTCGATGAGGGGCCTTTGTTAAACTCGATGAGGGGCCTTTGTTATACTCGACCAGGGGACTTTGTTATACTCGATTAGGGCCCCTTGTTAAACTCGATGAGGGGCCATTGTTATACTCGATCAGGGGACTTTGTTATACTCTATCAGGGGACTTTATTATACTCGATCAGGGGGCTTTGTTTTACTCGATCAGGGAACTTTGTTATACTCGATCAGGGGACTTTGTTATAATCGACCAGGGGAGTGTGTTATATTCGACCTGGGGACTTTGCTATACTCGATCAGGGGCCTTTGTTTAACTTGATGAGGGGCCTTTGTTATACTCGATCAGGGGACTTTGTTATACTCGATAGAGGGGACTTTGTTATATTTTATCAGCGGACTTTGTTATACTCGATCAGGAGACTTTGTTATACTCGATGACGGGCCTTTGTTAAACTCTATGAGGGACCTTTGTTATACTCGACCAGGGGACTTTGTTATAATCGGTCAGGGGACTTTGTTATACTCGATCAGGGGACTTTGTTATACTCGGTCAGGGGACTTTGTTATAATCGACCAG